>NC_090223.1:8799224-9099224 GCF_024489055.1 Chanodichthys erythropterus
TCAGGGCAACTGTGCACAGCGGGCAATAGGCACTTAAAACGGTTAAACATCAAAGGACTATGTCAAATTCACTCCACATTTACTGCACTACAAGGTGCCGTTATAGAGCCCCTCCTCCCTGCCCATTTTCAAAGGATTACATGTGCCAAGTTTTAACATTATTCTGATGAATTTTGAAGCAAATCAGGTAAAAATAAGAGGGTGATCTCAATGTATGCTGAAAGTGACACATTTTCTGCTTCCAGTTGGTGGCGCTATGACTTTGAATCACAATAGTCAAATCCATGTGATCAGCCTTGTACAACGAAGACTAAGCCAAAGTTTCATCAAAATCAATTAATGTATGCAGAAGTTATAACACTTTGTTTCCCTTTTCTTGCCATAAATTCGTTGCCTCGCCACGGCCAAACCGTTTGAGATATCCAAAATCCGTTTGCAATTAAACAACTTCAATGTGTTAGCAACAAGTTAAAAAAGCTTGGTGTAAATTGGATAAACCCTGTAGGAGTAGTAGTATAAAATTCATAGCCTGTTTTTCAAAAAATTAACATTCAAACCAAAATAGCTGACTTCCTGTTGGTCGGAGCTAATGAATGTAAATTAGAAAATTGTCCGGCTTGATGAGAATAATATGTGTACCGAGTTTGGTGACTGTAGGAAAAACTAACCCCCACTTTTGTCAAAAGGTGGCGCTACTGAGCCCCTCCACCACGCCCATTTCTATGGCTTTGTCCATGTCTACTGGTTGACAATATTGATGTGTGTGTCGAGTTTCATGCAATTTGAAGCATGTTAAGAGCCTCAAAAACACTCAAGAATATTATTACAGTTTGACCTGTTGCCATGGCAACAATATTTCAAATATCAAAAATCCTGTCATAGGTCTACATCTGCTGTGTATTGACATTACACTGATGAAGTTTGAAGCAAATCAGGTAAAAATAAGAGGGTGATCTCAAAGCATTTTAAAAGTGATACACTTCTTGCTGCCATTTGGTGGCGCTATAACTTTGACTCACAATAGTTACATCCATGTGATCAGACTACTACAACCAACACACTCCTGAAGTTTCATAAACATCAATCAATGTATGCAGAAGTTATAACACATTTCCTGTTTCCCTTTTCTCGCCATAAATTCGTTGCCTCGCCACGGCCAAACCGTTTGAGATATCCAAAATCCGTTTGCAATTAAACAACTTCAAGGTGTTCGCAACAAGTTACAAAAAGCTTGGTGTAAATTGGATAAACCCTGTAGGAGTAGTAGTATAAAATTCATAGCCTGTTTTTTCAAAAAATTAACATTCAAACCAAAATAGCTGACTTCCTGTTGGTCGGAGCTAATGAATGTAAATTAGAAAATTGTCCGGCTTGATGAGAATAATATGTGTACCGAGTTTGGTGACTGTAGGAAAAACTAACCCCCACTTTTGTCAAAAGGTGGCGCTACTGAGCCCCTCCACCACGCCCATTTCTATGGCTTTGTCCATGTCTACTGGTTGACAATATTGATGTGTGTGTCGAGTTTCATGCAATTTGAAGCATGTTAAGAGCCTCAAAAACACTCAAGAATATTATTACAGTTTGACCTGTTGCCATGGCAACAATATTTCAAATATCAAAAATCCTGTCATAGGTCTACATCTGCTGTGTATTGACATTACACTGATGAAGTTTGAAGCAAATCAGGTAAAAATAAGAGGGTGATCTCAAAACATTTCAAAAAGTGATACACTTCCTGCTGCCAGTTGGTGGCGCTATAACTTTGACTCACAATAGTCACATCCATGTGATCAGACTCCTATAACGAACACACTCGTGAAGTTTCATAAAGATCAATATATGTATTAAGACGTTATAACACATTTCCTGTTTCCTTTTTCTCGCCATAAATTCGTTGCCTCGCCACGGCCAAACCGTTCGAGATATCAAAAATCCCCTGGCAATTTTTAATCATCAGTGTCTTGACTTCATGCTGACCGAGTTTGGTGGCGATCGGATTAATCGTCTAGGAGGAGTATATCAAATTCCAGAGCATGCGTTTTTCAAACAACCCTTAATAGCTGACTTCCTGTTGGCGTGGCGATTAACTTAGAGCGCGAAAGTTGTTCGGCCCGATGAGGTCTATATGTGTACCGAGTTTCATACTAATACGTGCAAGCATGTTTAATATATGGACCAAATTTTCAGACTTTTTTCAATGTGGCGCTGTCGAGCCCCCTGCCACGCCCGGGTACCAGCCTCTCCGGCGTCCTAATGGCCGCGGATTCCAATGTGTGTGCCAATTTTCAAGAGTTTATGAGCATGATAACGCCCCAAAAAAGCCCCGGAAGACGGAAAAAAAAAAAAAAAAAAAAAAATAAAAAATAAAAAAATAATAAATATAGCTGCGAGCAGCGATGGCGGGCCCAAGCCCGGTGGCACCGCCACCCCGGTGGCTTCAGGGCAACTGTGCACAGCGGGCAATAGGCACTTAAAACGGTTAAACATCAAAGGACTATGTCAAATTCACTCCACATTTACTGCACTACAAGGTGCCGTTATAGAGCCCCTCCTCCCTGCCCATTTTCAAAGGATTACATGTGCCAAGTTTTAACATTATTCTGATGAATTTTGAAGCAAATCAGGTAAAAATAAGAGGGTGATCTCAATGTATGCTGAAAGTGACACATTTTCTGCTTCCAGTTGGTGGCGCTATGACTTTGAATCACAATAGTCAAATCCATGTGATCAGCCTTGTACAACGAAGACTAAGCCAAAGTTTCATCAAAATCAATTAATGTATGCAGAAGTTATAACACTTTGTTTCCCTTTTCTTGCCATAAATTCGTTGCCTCGCCACGGCCAAACCGTTTGAGATATCCAAAATCCGTTTGCAATTAAACAACTTCAATGTGTTAGCAACAAGTTAAAAAAGCTTGGTGTAAATTGGATAAACCCTGTAGGAGTAGTAGTATAAAATTCATAGCCTGTTTTTCAAAAAATTAACATTCAAACCAAAATAGCTGACTTCCTGTTGGTCGGAGCTAATGAATGTAAATTAGAAAATTGTCCGGCTTGATGAGAATAATATGTGTACCGAGTTTGGTGACTGTAGGAAAAACTAACCCCCACTTTTGTCAAAAGGTGGCGCTACTGAGCCCCTCCACCACGCCCATTTCTATGGCTTTGTCCATGTCTACTGGTTGACAATATTGATGTGTGTGTCGAGTTTCATGCAATTTGAAGCATGTTAAGAGCCTCAAAAACACTCAAGAATATTATTACAGTTTGACCTGTTGCCATGGCAACAATATTTCAAATATCAAAAATCCTGTCATAGGTCTACATCTGCTGTGTATTGACATTACACTGATGAAGTTTGAAGCAAATCAGGTAAAAATAAGAGGGTGATCTCAAAGCATTTTAAAAGTGATACACTTCTTGCTGCCATTTGGTGGCGCTATAACTTTGACTCACAATAGTTACATCCATGTGATCAGACTACTACAACCAACACACTCCTGAAGTTTCATAAACATCAATCAATGTATGCAGAAGTTATAACACATTTCCTGTTTCCCTTTTCTCGCCATAAATTCGTTGCCTCGCCACGGCCAAACCGTTTGAGATATCCAAAATCCGTTTGCAATTAAACAACTTCAATGTGTTCGCAACAAGTTAAAAAAAGCTTGGTGTAAATTGGATAAACCCTGTAGGAGTAGTAGTATAAAATTCATAGCCTGTTTTTCAAAAAATTAACATTCAAACCAAAATAGCTGACTTCCTGTTGGTCGGAGCTAATGAATGTAAAATAGAAAATTGTCCGGCTTGATGAGAATAATATGTGTACCGAGTTTGGTGACTGTAGGAAAAACTAACCCCCACTTTTGTCAAAAGGTGGCGCTACTGAGCCCCTCCACCACGCCCATTTCTATGGCTTTGTCCATGTCTACTGGTTGACAATATTGATGTGTGTGTCGAGTTTCATGCAATTTGAAGCATGTTAAGAGCCTCAAAAACACTCAAGAATATTATTACAGTTTGACCTGTTGCCATGGCAACAATATTTCAAATATCAAAAATCCTGTCATAGGTCTACATCTGCTGTGTATTGACATTACACTGATGAAGTTTGAAGCAAATCAGGTAAAAATAAGAGGGTGATCTCAAAACATTTCAAAAAGTGATACACTTCCTGCTGCCAGTTGGTGGCGCTATAACTTTGACTCACAATAGTCACATCCATGTGATCAGACTCCTATAACGAACACACTCGTGAAGTTTCATAAAGATCAATATATGTATTAAGACGTTATAACACATTTCCTGTTTCCTTTTTCTCGCCATAAATTCGTTGCCTCGCCACGGCCAAACCGTTCGAGATATCAAAAATCCCCTGGCAATTTTTAATCATCAGTGTCTTGACTTCATGCTGACCGAGTTTGGTGGCGATCGGATTAATCGTCTAGGAGGAGTATATCAAATTCCAGAGCATGCGTTTTTCAAACAACCCTTAATAGCTGACTTCCTGTTGGCGTGGCGATTAACTTAGAGCGCGAAAGTTGTTCGGCCCGATGAGGTCTATATGTGTACCGAGTTTCATACTAATACGTGCAAGCATGTTTAATATATGGACCAAATTTTCAGACTTTTTTCAAGGGGGCGCTGTCGAGCACCCCTGACACGCCCGGGTACCAGCCTCTCCGGCGTCCTAATGGCCGCGGATTCCAATGTGTGTGCCAATTTTCAAGAGTTTTTGAGCATGTTAAGGCCCCCAAAAAGCCCCGGAAGACGGAAAAAAAAAAAAAAAAAAAAAAAAAAAAAATAATAATAATAATAAATATAGCTGCGAGCAGCGATGGCGGGCCCAAGCCCGGTGGCACCGCCACCCGGTGGCTTCAGGGCAACTGTGCACAGCGGGCAATAGGCACTTAAAACGGTTAAACATCAAAGGACTATGTCAAATTCACTCCACATTTACTGCACTACAAGGTGCCGTTATAGAGCCCCTCCTCCCTGCCCATTTTCAAAGGATTACATGTGCCAAGTTTTAACATTATTCTGATGAATTTTGAAGCAAATCAGGTAAAAATAAGAGGGTGATCTCAATGTATGCTGAAAGTGACACATTTTCTGCTTCCAGTTGGTGGCGCTATGACTTTGAATCACAATAGTCAAATCCATGTGATCAGCCTTGTACAACGAAGACTAAGCCAAAGTTTCATCAAAATCAATTAATGTATGCAGAAGTTATAACACTTTGTTTCCCTTTTCTTGCCATAAATTCGTTGCCTCGCCACGGCCAAACCGTTTGAGATATCCAAAATCCGTTTGCAATTAAACAACTTCAATGTGTTAGCAACAAGTTAAAAAAAGCTTGGTGTAAATTGGATAAACCCTGTAGGAGTAGTAGTATAAAATTCATAGCCTGTTTTTCAAAAAATTAACATTCAAACCAAAATAGCTGACTTCCTGTTGGTCGGAGCTAATGAATGTAAATTAGAAAATTGTCCGGCTTGATGAGAATAATATGTGTACCGAGTTTGGTGACTGTAGGAAAAACTAACCCCCACTTTTGTCAAAAGGTGGCGCTACTGAGCCCCTCCACCACGCCCATTTCTATGGCTTTGTCCATGTCTACTGGTTGACAATATTGATGTGTGTGTCGAGTTTCATGCAATTTGAAGCATGTTAAGAGCCTCAAAAACACTCAAGAATATTATTACAGTTTGACCTGTTGCCATGGCAACAATATTTCAAATATCAAAAATCCTGTCATAGGTCTACATCTGCTGTGTATTGACATTACACTGATGAAGTTTGAAGCAAATCAGGTAAAAATAAGAGGGTGATCTCAAAGCATTTTAAAAGTGATACACTTCTTGCTGCCATTTGGTGGCGCTATAACTTTGACTCACAATAGTTACATCCATGTGATCAGACTACTACAACCAACACACTCCTGAAGTTTCATAAACATCAATCAATGTATGCAGAAGTTATAACACATTTCCTGTTTCCCTTTTCTCGCCATAAATTCGTTGCCTCGCCACGGCCAAACCGTTTGAGATATCCAAAATCCGTTTGCAATTAAACAACTTCAATGTGTTCGCAACAAGTTAAAAAAAGCTTGGTGTAAATTGGATAAACCCTGTAGGAGTAGTAGTATAAAATTCATAGCCTGTTTTTCAAAAAATTAACATTCAAACCAAAATAGCTGACTTCCTGTTGGTCGGAGCTAATGAATGTAAATTAGAAAATTGTCCGGCTTGATGAGAATAATATGTGTACCGAGTTTGGTGACTGTAGGAAAAACTAACCCCCACTTTTGTCAAAAGGTGGCGCTACTGAGCCCCTCCACCACGCCCATTTCTATGGCTTTGTCCATGTCTACTGGTTGACAATATTGATGTGTGTGTCGAGTTTCATGCAATTTGAAGCATGTTAAGAGCCTCAAAAACACTCAAGAATATTATTACAGTTTGACCTGTTGCCATGGCAACAATATTTCAAATATCAAAAATCCTGTCATAGGTCTACATCTGCTGTGTATTGACATTACACTGATGAAGTTTGAAGCAAATCAGGTAAAAATAAGAGGGTGATCTCAAAACATTTCAAAAAGTGATACACTTCCTGCTGCCAGTTGGTGGCGCTATAACTTTGACTCACAATAGTCACATCCATGTGATCAGACTCCTATAACGAACACACTCGTGAAGTTTCATAAAGATCAATATATGTATTAAGACGTTATAACACATTTCCTGTTTCCTTTTTCTCGCCATAAATTCGTTGCCTCGCCACGGCCAAACCGTTCGAGATATCAAAAATCCCCTGGCAATTTTTAATCATCAGTGTCTTGACTTCATGCTGACCGAGTTTGGTGGCGATCGGATTAATCGTCTAGGAGGAGTATATCAAATTCCAGAGCATGCGTTTTTCAAACAACCCTTAATAGCTGACTTCCTGTTGGCGTGGCGATTAACTTAGAGCGCGAAAGTTGTTCGGCCCGATGAGGTCTATATGTGTACCGAGTTTCATACTAATACGTGCAAGCATGTTTAATATATGGACCAAATTTTCAGACTTTTTTCAAGGGGGCGCTGTCGAGCCCCCCTGCCACGCCCGGGTACCAGCCTCTCCGGCGTCCTAATGGCCGCGGATTCCAATGTGTGTGCCAATTTTCAAGAGTTTTTGAGCATGTTAAGGCCCCCAAAAAGCCCCGGAAGACGGAAAAAAAAATAAAAAAAAAAAAAATAATAATAATAATCCTTAGAAGAACAAGAGGGCCCTGCGCGAATTTTCGCTTGGGCCCTAAATATAGCTGCGAGCAGCGATGGCGGGCCCAAGCCCGGTGGCACCGCCACCCCGGTGGCTTCAGGGCAACTGTGCACAGCGGGCAATAGGCACTTAAAACGGTTAAACATCAAAGGACTATGTCAAATTCACTCCACATTTACTGCACTACAAGGTGCCGTTATAGAGCCCCTCCTCCCTGCCCATTTTCAAAGGATTACATGTGCCAAGTTTTAACATTATTCTGATGAATTTTGAAGCAAATCAGGTAAAAATAAGAGGGTGATCTCAATGTATGCTGAAAGTGACACATTTTCTGCTTCCAGTTGGTGGCGCTATGACTTTGAATCACAATAGTCAAATCCATGTGATCAGCCTTGTACAACGAAGACTAAGCCAAAGTTTCATCAAAATCAATTAATGTATGCAGAAGTTATAACACTTTGTTTCCCTTTTCTTGCCATAAATTCGTTGCCTCGCCACGGCCAAACCGTTTGAGATATCCAAAATCCGTTTGCAATTAAACAACTTCAATGTGTTAGCAACAAGTTAAAAAAAGCTTGGTGTAAATTGGATAAACCCTGTAGGAGTAGTAGTATAAAATTCATAGCCTGTTTTTTCAAAAAATTAACATTCAAACCAAAATAGCTGACTTCCTGTTGGTCGGAGCTAATGAATGTAAATTAGAAAATTGTCCGGCTTGATGAGAATAATATGTGTACCGAGTTTGGTGACTGTAGGAAAAACTAACCCCCACTTTTGTCAAAAGGTGGCGCTACTGAGCCCCTCCACCACGCCCATTTCTATGGCTTTGTCCATGTCTACTGGTTGACAATATTGATGTGTGTGTCGAGTTTCATGCAATTTGAAGCATGTTAAGAGCCTCAAAAACACTCAAGAATATTATTACAGTTTGACCTGTTGCCATGGCAACAATATTTCAAATATCAAAAATCCTGTCATAGGTCTACATCTGCTGTGTATTGACATTACACTGATGAAGTTTGAAGCAAATCAGGTAAAAATAAGAGGGTGATCTCAAAGCATTTTAAAAGTGATACACTTCTTGCTGCCATTTGGTGGCGCTATAACTTTGACTCACAATAGTTACATCCATGTGATCAGACTACTACAACCAACACACTCCTGAAGTTTCATAAACATCAATCAATGTATGCAGAAGTTATAACACATTTCCTGTTTCCCTTTTCTCGCCATAAATTCGTTGCCTCGCCACGGCCAAACCGTTTGAGATATCCAAAATCCGTTTGCAATTAAACAACTTCAATGTGTTCGCAACAAGTTAAAAAAGCTTGGTGTAAATTGGATAAACCCTGTAGGAGTAGTAGTATAAAATTCATAGCCTGTTTTTTCAAAAAATTAACATTCAAACCAAAATAGCTGACTTCCTGTTGGTCGGAGCTAATGAATGTAAATTAGAAAATTGTCCGGCTTGATGAGAATAATATGTGTACCGAGTTTGGTGACTGTAGGAAAAACTAACCCCCACTTTTGTCAAAAGGTGGCGCTACTGAGCCCCTCCACCACGCCCATTTCTATGGCTTTGTCCATGTCTACTGGTTGACAATATTGATGTGTGTGTCGAGTTTCATGCAATTTGAAGCATGTTAAGAGCCTCAAAAACACTCAAGAATATTATTACAGTTTGACCTGTTGCCATGGCAACAATATTTCAAATATCAAAAATCCTGTCATAGGTCTACATCTGCTGTGTATTGACATTACACTGATGAAGTTTGAAGCAAATCAGGTAAAAATAAGAGGGTGATCTCAAAACATTTCAAAAAGTGATACACTTCCTGCTGCCAGTTGGTGGCGCTATAACTTTGACTCACAATAGTCACATCCATGTGATCAGACTCCTATAACGAACACACTCGTGAAGTTTCATAAAGATCAATATATGTATTAAGACGTTATAACACATTTCCTGTTTCCTTTTTCTCGCCATAAATTCGTTGCCTCGCCACGGCCAAACCGTTCGAGATATCAAAAATCCCCTGGCAATTTTTAATCATCAGTGTCTTGACTTCATGCTGACCGAGTTTGGTGGCGATCGGATTAATCGTCTAGGAGGAGTATATCAAATTCCAGAGCATGCGTTTTTCAAACAACCCTTAATAGCTGACTTCCTGTTGGCGTGGCGATTAACTTAGAGCGCGAAAGTTGTTCGGCCCGATGAGGTCTATATGTGTACCGAGTTTCATACTAATACGTGCAAGCATGTTTAATATATGGACCAAATTTTCAGACTTTTTTCAAGGGGCGCTGTCGAGCCCCCTGCCACGCCCGGGTACCAGCCTCTCCGGCGTCCTAATGGCCGCGGATTCCAATGTGTGTGCCAATTTTCAAGAGTTTTTGAGCATGTTAAGGCCCCCAAAAAGCCCCGGAAGACGGAAAAAAAAAAAAAAAAAAATAATAATAATAAATATAGCTGCGAGCAGCGATGGCGGGCCCAAGCCCGGTGGCACCGCCACCCCGGTGGCTTCAGGGCAACTGTGCACAGCGGGCAATAGGCACTTAAAACGGTTAAACATCAAAGGACTATGTCAAATTCACTCCACATTTACTGCACTACAAGGTGCCGTTATAGAGCCCCTCCTCCCTGCCCATTTTCAAAGGATTACATGTGCCAAGTTTTAACATTATTCTGATGAATTTTGAAGCAAATCAGGTAAAAATAAGAGGGTGATCTCAATGTATGCTGAAAGTGACACATTTTCTGCTTCCAGTTGGTGGCGCTATGACTTTGAATCACAATAGTCAAATCCATGTGATCAGCCTTGTACAACGAAGACTAAGCCAAAGTTTCATCAAAATCAATTAATGTATGCAGAAGTTATAACACTTTGTTTCCCTTTTCTTGCCATAAATTCGTTGCCTCGCCACGGCCAAACCGTTTGAGATATCCAAAATCCGTTTGCAATTAAACAACTTCAATGTGTTAGCAACAAGTTAAAAAAAGCTTGGTGTAAATTGGATAAACCCTGTAGGAGTAGTAGTATAAAATTCATAGCCTGTTTTTCAAAAAATTAACATTCAAACCAAAATAGCTGACTTCCTGTTGGTCGGAGCTAATGAATGTAAATTAGAAAATTGTCCGGCTTGATGAGAATAATATGTGTACCGAGTTTGGTGACTGTAGGAAAAACTAACCCCCACTTTTGTCAAAAGGTGGCGCTACTGAGCCCCTCCACCACGCCCATTTCTATGGCTTTGTCCATGTCTACTGGTTGACAATATTGATGTGTGTGTCGAGTTTCATGCAATTTGAAGCATGTTAAGAGCCTCAAAAACACTCAAGAATATTATTACAGTTTGACCTGTTGCCATGGCAACAATATTTCAAATATCAAAAATCCTGTCATAGGTCTACATCTGCTGTGTATTGACATTACACTGATGAAGTTTGAAGCAAATCAGGTAAAAATAAGAGGGTGATCTCAAAGCATTTTAAAAGTGATACACTTCTTGCTGCCATTTGGTGGCGCTATAACTTTGACTCACAATAGTTACATCCATGTGATCAGACTACTACAACCAACACACTCCTGAAGTTTCATAAACATCAATCAATGTATGCAGAAGTTATAACACATTTCCTGTTTCCCTTTTCTCGCCATAAATTCGTTGCCTCGCCACGGCCAAACCGTTTGAGATATCCAAAATCCGTTTGCAATTAAACAACTTCAATGTGTTCGCAACAAGTTAAAAAAAGCTTGGTGTAAATTGGATAAACCCTGTAGGAGTAGTAGTATAAAATTCTTAGCCTGTTTTTTCAAAAAATTAACATTCAAACCAAAATAGCTGACTTCCTGTTGGTCGGAGCTAATGAATGTAAATTAGAAAATTGTCCGGCTTGATGAGAATAATATGTGTACCGAGTTTGGTGACTGTAGGAAAAACTAACCCCCACTTTTGTCAAAAGGTGGCGCTACTGAGCCCCTCCACCACGCCCATTTCTATGGCTTTGTCCATGTCTACTGGTTGACAATATTGATGTGTGTGTCGAGTTTCATGCAATTTGAAGCATGTTAAGAGCCTCAAAAACACTCAAGAATATTATTACAGTTTGACCTGTTGCCATGGCAACAATATTTCAAATATCACTCCACATTTACTGCACTACAAGGTGCCGCTATAGAGCCCCTCCTCCCTGCCCATTTTCAAAGGATTACATCTGCTGTGTATTGACATTACACTGATGAAGTTTGAAGCAAATCAGGTAAAAATAAGAGGGTGATCTCAAAGCATTTTAAAAGTGATACACTTCCTGCTGCCAGTTGGTGGCGCTATAACTTTGACTCACAATAGTTACATCCATGTGATCAGACTACTACAACCAACACACTCCTGAAGTTTCATAAACATCAATCAATGTATGCAGAAGTTAGAACACTTTGTTTCCCTTTTCTTGCCATAAATTCGTTGCCTCGCCACGGCCAAACCGTTTGAGATATCCAAAATCAGTTTGCAATTAAACAACTTCAATGTGTTAGCAACAAGTTAAAAAAAGCTTGGTGTAAATTGGATAAACCCTGTAGGAGTAGTAGTATAAAATTCATAGCCTGTTTTTTCAAAAAAATTAACATTCAAACCAAAATAGCTGACTTCCTGTTGGTCGGAGCTAATGAATGTAAATTAGAAAATTGTCCGGCTTGATGAGAATAATATGTGTACCGAGTTTGGTGACTGTAGGAAAAACTAACCCCCACTTTTGTCAAAAGGTGGCGCTACTGAGCCCCTCCACCACGCCCATTTCTATGGCTTTGTCCATGTCTACTGGTTGACAATATTGATGTGTGTGTGGAGTTTCATGCAATTTGAAGCATGTTAAGAGCCTCAAAAACACTCAAGAATATTATTACAGTTTGACCTGTTGCCATGGCAACAATATTTCAAATATCAAAAATCCTGTCATAGGTCTACATCTGCTGTGTATTGACATTACACTGATGAAGTTTGAAGCAAATCAGGTAAAAATAAGAGGGTGATCTCAAAGCATTTTAAAAGTGATACACTTCTTGCTGCCATTTGGTGGCGCTATAACTTTGACTCACAATAGTTACATCCATGTGATCAGACTACTACAACCAACACACTCCTGAAGTTTCATAAACATCAATCAATGTATGCAGAAGTTATAACACATTTCCTGTTTCCCTTTTCTCGCCATAAATTCGTTGCCTCGCCACGGCCAAACCGTTTGAGATATCCAAAATCCGTTTGCAATTAAACAACTTCAATGTGTTTGCAACAAGTTAAAAAAAGCTTGGTGTAAATTGGATAAACCCTGTAGGAGTAGTAGTATAAAATTCATAGCCTGTTTTTTCAAAAAATTAACATTCAAACCAAAATAGCTGACTTCCTGTTGGTCGGAGCTAATGAATGTAAATTAGAAAATTGTCCGGCTTGATGAGAATAATATGTGTACCGAGTTTGGTGACTGTAGGAAAAACTAACCCCCACTTTTGTCAAAAGGTGGCGCTACTGAGCCCCTCCACCACGCCCATTTCTATGGCTTTGTCCATGTCTACTGGTTGACAATATTGATGTGTGTGTCGAGTTTCATGCAATTTGAAGCATGTTAAGAGCCTCAAAAACACTCAAGAATATTATTACAGTTTGACCTGTTGCCATGGCAACAATATTTCAAATATCAAAAATCCTGTCATAGGTCTACATCTGCTGTGTATTGACATTACACTGATGAAGTTTGAAGCAAATCAGGTAAAAATAAGAGGGTGATCTCAAAACATTTCAAAAAGTGATACACTTCCTGCTGCCAGTTGGTGGCGCTATAACTTTGACTCACAATAGTCACATCCATGTGATCAGACTCCTATAACGAACACACTCGTGAAGTTTCATAAAGATCAATATATGTATTAAGACGTTATAACACATTTCCTGTTTCCTTTTTCTCGCCATAAATTCGTTGCCTCGCCACGGCCAAACCGTTCGAGATATCAAAAATCCCCTGGCAATTTTTAATCATCAGTGTCTTGACTTCATGCTGACCGAGTTTGGTGGCGATCGGATTAATCGTCTAGGAGGAGTATATCAAATTCCAGAGCATGCGTTTTTCAAACAACCCTTAATAGCTGACTTCCTGTTGGCGTGGCGATTAACTTAGAGCGCGAAAGTTGTTCGGCCCGATGAGGTCTATATGTGTACCGAGTTTCATACTAATACGTGCAAGCATGTTTAATATATGGACCAAATTTTCAGACTTTTTTCAAGGGGGCGCTGTCGAGCCCCCCTGCCACGCCCGGGTACCAGCCTCTCCGGCGTCCTAATGGCCGCGGATTCCAAAGTGTGTGCCAATTTTCAAGAGTTTTTGAGCATGTTAAGGCCCCCAAAAAGCCCCGGAAGACGGAAAAAAAAAAAATAAAAATAATAATAAATATAGCTGCGAGCAGCGATGGCGGGCCCAAGCCCGGTGGCACCGCCACCCCGGTGGCTTCAGGGCAACTGCGCACAGCGGGCAATAGGCACTTAAAACGGTTAAACATCAAAGGACTATGTCAAATTCACTCCACATTTACTGCACTACAAGGTGCCGTTATAGAGCCCCTCCTCCCTGCCCATTTTCAAAGGATTACATGTGCCAAGTTTTAACATTATTCTGATGAATTTTGAAGCAAATCAGGTAAAAATAAGAGGGTGATCTCAATGTATGCTGAAAGTGACACATTTTCTGCTTCCAGTTGGTGGCGCTATGACTTTGAATCACAATAGTCAAATCCATGTGATCAGCCTTGTACAACGAAGACTAAGCCAAAGTTTCATCAAAATCAATTAATGTATGCAGAAGTTATAACACTTTGTTTCCCTTTTCTTGCCATAAATTCGTTGCCTCGCCACGGCCAAACCGTTTGAGATATCCAAAATCCGTTTGCAATTAAACAACTTCAATGTGTTAGCAACAAGTTAAAAAAAGCTTGGTGTAAATTGGATAAACCCTGTAGGAGTAGTAGTATAAAATTCATAGCCTGTTTTTTCAAAAAATTAACATTCAAACCAAAATAGCTGACTTCCTGTTGGTCGGAGCTAATGAATGTAAATTAGAAAATTGTCCGGCTTGATGAGAATAATATGTGTACCGAGTTTGGTGACTGTAGGAAAAACTAACCCCCACTTTTGTCAAAAGGTGGCGCTACTGAGCCCCTCCACCACGCCCATTTCTATGGCTTTGTCCATGTCTACTGGTTGACAATATTGATGTGTGTGTCGAGTTTCATGCAATTTGAAGCATGTTAAGAGCCTCAAAAACACTCAAGAATATTATTACAGTTTGACCTGTTGCCATGGCAACAATATTTCAAATATCAAAAATCCTGTCATAGGTCTACATCTGCTGTGTATTGACATTACACTGATGAAGTTTGAAGCAAATCAGGTAAAAATAAGAGGGTGATCTCAAAGCATTTTAAAAGTGATACACTTCTTGCTGCCATTTGGTGGCGCTATAACTTTGACTCACAATAGTTACATCCATGTGATCAGACTACTACAACCAACACACTCCTGAAGTTTCATAAACATCAATCAATGTATGCAGAAGTTATAACACATTTCCTGTTTCCCTTTTCTCGCCATAAATTCGTTGCCTCGCCACGGCCAAACCGTTTGAGATAAACAAAATCCGTTTGCAATTAAACAACTTCAATGTGTTCGCAACAAGTTAAAAAAAGCTTGGTGTAAATTGGATAAACCCTGTAGGAGTAGTAGTATAAAATTCATAGCCTGTTTTTTCAAAAAATTAACATTCAAACCAAAATAGCTGACTTCCTGTTGGTCGGAGCTAATGAATGTAAATTAGAAAATTGTCCGGCTTGATGAGAATAATATGTGTACCGAGTTTGGTGACTGTAGGAAAAACTAACCCCCACTTTTGTCAAAAGGTGGCGCTACTGAGCCCCTCCACCACGCCCATTTCTATGGCTTTGTCCATGTGTACTGGTTGACAATATTGATGTGTGTGTCGAGTTTCATGCAATTTGAAGCATGTTAAGAGCCTCAAAAACACTCAAGAATATTATTACAGTTTGACCTGTTGCCATGGCAACAATATTTCAAATATCAAAAATCCTGTCATAGGTCTACATCTGCTGTGTATTGACATTACACTGATGAAGTTTGAAGCAAATCAGGTAAAAATAAGAGGGTGATCTCAAAGCATTTTAAAAGTGATACACTTCTTGCTGCCATTTGGTGGCGCTATAACTTTGACTCACAATAGTTACATCCATGTGATCAGACTACTACAACCAACACACTCCTGAAGTTTCATAAACATCAATCAATGTATGCAGAAGTTATAACACATTTCCTGTTTCCCTTTTCTCGCCATAAATTCGTTGCCTCGCCACGGCCAAACCGTTCGAGATATCAAAAATCCCCTGGCAATTTTTAATCATCAGTGTCTTGACTTCATGCTGACCGAGTTTGGTGGCGATCGGATTAATCGTCTAGGAGGAGTATATCAAATTCCAGAGCATGCGTTTTTCAAACAACCCTTAATAGCTGACTTCCTGTTGGCGTGGCGATTAACTTAGAGCGCGAAAGTTGTTCGGCCCGATGAGGTCTATATGTGTACCGAGTTTCATACTAATACGTGCAAGCATGTTTAATATATGGACCAAATTTTCAGACTTTTTTCAAGGGGGCGCTGTCGAGCCCCCCTGCCACGCCCGGGTACCAGCCTCTCCGGCGTCCTAATGGCCGCGGATTCCAATGTGTGTGCCAATTTTCAAGAGTTTTTGAGCATGTTAAGGCCCCCAAAAAGCCCCGGAAGACGGAAAAAAAAATAAAAAAATAAAAAAAAATAAAAAAAAAATAATAATAAATATAGCTGCGAGCAGCGATGGCGGGCCCAAGCCCGGTGGCACCGCCACCCCGGTGGCTTCAGGGCAACTGTGCACGGCGGGCAATAGGCACTTAAAACGGTTAAACATCAAAGGACTATGTCAAATTCACTCCACATTTACTGCACTACAAGGTGCCGCTATAGAGCCCCTCCTCCCTGCCCATTTTCAAAGGATTACATGTGCCAAGTTTTAACATTATTCTGATGAATTTTGAAGCAAATCAGGTAAAAATAAGAGGGTGATCTCAATGTATGCTGAAAGTGACACATTTTCTGCTTCCAGTTGGTGGCGCTATGACTTTGAATCACAATAGTCAAATCCATGTGATCAGCCTTGTACAACGAAGACTAAGCCAAAGTTTCATCAAAATCAATTAATGTATGCAGAAGTTAGAACACTTTGTTTCCCTTTTCTTGCCATAAATTCGTTGCCTCGCCACGGCCAAACCGTTTGAGATATCCAAAATCAGTTTGCAATTAAACAACTTCAATGTGTTAGCAACAAGTTAAAAAAAGCTTGGTGTAAATTGGATAAACCCTGTAGGAGTAGTAGTATAAAATTCATAGCCTGTTTTTTCAAAAAAATTAACATTCAAACCAAAATAGCTGACTTCCTGTTGGTCGGAGCTAATGAATGTAAATTAGAAAATTGTCCGGCTTGATGAGAATAATATGTGTACCGAGTTTGGTGACTGTAGGAAACACTAACCCCCACTTTTGTCAAAAGGTGGCGCTACTGAGCCCCTCCACCACGCCCATTTCTATGGCTTTGTCCATGTCTACTGGTTGACAATATTGATGTGTGTGTGGAGTTTCATGCAATTTGAAGCATGTTAAGAGCCTCAAAAACACTCAAGAATATTATTACAGTTTGACCTGTTGCCATGGCAACAATATTTCAAATATCAAAAATCCTGTCATAGGTCTACATCTGCTGTGTATTGACATTACACTGATGAAGTTTGAAGCAAATCAGGTAAAAATAAGAGGGTGATCTCAAAGCATTTTAAAAGTGATACACTTCTTGCTGCCATTTGGTGGCGCTATAACTTTGACTCACAATAGTTACATCCATGTGATCAGACTACTACAACCAACACACTCCTGAAGTTTCATAAACATCAATCAATGTATGCAGAAGTTATAACACATTTCCTGTTTCCCTTTTCTCGCCATAAATTCGTTGCCTCGCCACGGCCAAACCGTTTGAGATATCCAAAATCCGTTTGCAATTAAACAACTTCAATGTGTTTGCAACAAGTTAAAAAAAGCTTGGTGTAAATTGGATAAACCCTGTAGGAGTAGTAGTATAAAATTCATAGCCTGTTTTTTCAAAAAATTAACATTCAAACCAAAATAGCTGACTTCCTGTTGGTCGGAGCTAATGAATGTAAATTAGAAAATTGTCCGGCTTGATGAGAATAATATGTGTACCGAGTTTGGTGACTGTAGGAAAAACTAACCCCCACTTTTGTCAAAAGGTGGCGCTACTGAGCCCCTCCACCACGCCCATTTCTATGGCTTTGTCCATGTCTACTGGTTGACAATATTGATGTGTGTGTCGAGTTTCATGCAATTTGAAGCATGTTAAGAGCCTCAAAAACACTCAAGAATATTATTACAGTTTGACCTGTTGCCATGGCAACAATATTTCAAATATCAAAAATCCTGTCATAGGTCTACATCTGCTGTGTATTGACATTACACTGATGAAGTTTGAAGCAAATCAGGTAAAAATAAGAGGGTGATCTCAAAACATTTCAAAAAGTGATACACTTCCTGCTGCCAGTTGGTGGCGCTATAACTTTGACTCACAATAGTCACATCCATGTGATCAGACTCCTATAACGAACACACTCGTGAAGTTTCATAAAGATCAATATATGTATTAAGACGTTATAACACATTTCCTGTTTCCTTTTTCTCGCCATAAATTCGTTGCCTCGCCACGGCCAAACCGTTCGAGATATCAAAAATCCCCTGGCAATTTTTAATCATCAGTGTCTTGACTTCATGCTGACCGAGTTTGGTGGCGATCGGATTAATCGTCTAGGAGGAGTATATCAAATTCCAGAGCATGCGTTTTTCAAACAACCCTTAATAGCTGACTTCCTGTTGGCGTGGCGATTAACTTAGAGCGCGAAAGTTGTTCGGCCCGATGAGGTCTATATGTGTACCGAGTTTCATACTAATACGTGCAAGCATGTTTAATATATGGACCAAATTTTCAGACTTTTTTCAAGGGGGCGCTGTCGAGCCCCCCTGCCACGCCCGGGTACCAGCCTCTCCGGCGTCCTAATGGCCGCGGATTCCAAAGTGTGTGCCAATTTTCAAGAGTTTTTGAGCATGTTAAGGCCCCCAAAAAGCCCCGGAAGACGGAAAAAAAAAAAAAAAAAAAAAATAATAATAAATATAGCTGCGAGCAGCGATGGCGGGCCCAAGCCCGGTGGCACCGCCACCCCGGTGGCTTCAGGGCAACTGCGCACAGCGGGCAATAGGCACTTAAAACGGTTAAACATCAAAGGACTATGTCAAATTCACTCCACATTTACTGCACTACAAGGTGCCGTTATAGAGCCCCTCCTCCCTGCCCATTTTCAAAGGATTACATGTGCCAAGTTTTAACATTATTCTGATGAATTTTGAAGCAAATCAGGTAAAAATAAGAGGGTGATCTCAATGTATGCTGAAAGTGACACATTTTCTGCTTCCAGTTGGTGGCGCTATGACTTTGAATCACAATAGTCAAATCCATGTGATCAGCCTTGTACAACGAAGACTAAGCCAAAGTTTCATCAAAATCAATTAATGTATGCAGAAGTTATAACACTTTGTTTCCCTTTTCTTGCCATAAATTCGTTGCCTCGCCACGGCCAAACCGTTTGAGATATCCAAAATCCGTTTGCAATTAAACAACTTCAATGTGTTAGCAACAAGTTAAAAAAAGCTTGGTGTAAATTGGATAAACCCTGTAGGAGTAGTAGTATAAAATTCATAGCCTGTTTTTTCAAAAAATTAACATTCAAACCAAAATAGCTGACTTCCTGTTGGTCGGAGCTAATGAATGTAAATTAGAAAATTGTCCGGCTTGATGAGAATAATATGTGTACCGAGTTTGGTGACTGTAGGAAAAACTAACCCCCCCACTTTTGTCAAAAGGTGGCGCTACTGAGCCCCTCCACCACGCCCATTTCTATGGCTTTGTCCATGTCTACTGGTTGACAATATTGATGTGTGTGTCGAGTTTCATGCAATTTGAAGCATGTTAAGAGCCTCAAAAACACTCAAGAATATTATTACAGTTTGACCTGTTGCCATGGCAACAATATTTCAAATATCAAAAATCCTGTCATAGGTCTACATCTGCTGTGTATTGACATTACACTGATGAAGTTTGAAGCAAATCAGGTAAAAATAAGAGGGTGATCTCAAAGCATTTTAAAAGTGATACACTTCTTGCTGCCATTTGGTGGCGCTATAACTTTGACTCACAATAGTTACATCCATGTGATCAGACTACTACAACCAACACACTCCTGAAGTTTCATAAACATCAATCAATGTATGCAGAAGTTATAACACATTTCCTGTTTCCCTTTTCTCGCCATAAATTCGTTGCCTCGCCACGGCCAAACCGTTTGAGATAAACAAAATCCGTTTGCAATTAAACAACTTCAATGTGTTCGCAACAAGTTAAAAAAAGCTTGGTGTAAATTGGATAAACCCTGTAGGAGTAGTAGTATAAAATTCATAGCCTGTTTTTTCAAAAAATTAACATTCAAACCAAAATAGCTGACTTCCTGTTGGTCGGAGCTAATGAATGTAAATTAGAAAATTGTCCGGCTTGATGAGAATAATATGTGTACCGAGTTTGGTGACTGTAGGAAAAACTAACCCCCCCACTTTTGTCAAAAGGTGGCGCTACTGAGCCCCTCCACCACGCCCATTTCTATGGCTTTGTCCATGTGTACTGGTTGACAATATTGATGTGTGTGTCGAGTTTCATGCAATTTGAAGCATGTTAAGAGCCTCAAAAACACTCAAGAATATTATTACAGTTTGACCTGTTGCCATGGCAACAATATTTCAAATATCAAAAATCCTGTCATAGGTCTACATCTGCTGTGTATTGACATTACACTGATGAAGTTTGAAGCAAATCAGGTAAAAATAAGAGGGTGATCTCAAAGCATTTTAAAAGTGATACACTTCTTGCTGCCATTTGGTGGCGCTATAACTTTGACTCACAATAGTTACATCCATGTGATCAGACTACTACAACCAACACACTCCTGAAGTTTCATAAACATCAATCAATGTATGCAGAAGTTATAACACATTTCCTGTTTCCCTTTTCTCGCCATAAATTCGTTGCCTCGCCACGGCCAAACCGTTCGAGATATCAAAAATCCCCTGGCAATTTTTAATCATCAGTGTCTTGACTTCATGCTGACCGAGTTTGGTGGCGATCGGATTAATCGTCTAGGAGGAGTATATCAAATTCCAGAGCATGCGTTTTTCAAACAACCCTTAATAGCTGACTTCCTGTTGGCGTGGCGATTAACTTAGAGCGCGAAAGTTGTTCGGCCCGATGAGGTCTATATGTGTACCGAGTTTCATACTAATACGTGCAAGCATGTTTAATATATGGACCAAATTTTCAGACTTTTTTCAAGGGGGCGCTGTCGAGCCACCCTGACACGCCCGGGTACCAGCCTCTCCGGCGTCCTAATGGCCGCGGATTCCAATGTGTGTGCCAATTTTCAAGAGTTTTTGAGCATGTTAAGGCCCCCAAAAAGCCCCGGAAGACGGAAAAAAAAATAAAAAAATAAAAAAAAATAAAAAAAAAAATAAAAAATATAGCTGCGAGCAGCGATGGCGGGCCCAAGCCCGGTGGCACCGCCACCCCGGTGGCTTCAGGGCAACTGTGCACGGCGGGCAATAGGCACTTAAAACGGTTAAACATCAAAGGACTATGTCAAATTCACTCCACATTTACTGCACTACAAGGTGCCGCTATAGAGCCCCTCCTCCCTGCCCATTTTCAAAGGATTACATGTGCCAAGTTTTAACATTATTCTGATGAATTTTGAAGCAAATCAGGTAAAAATAAGAGGGTGATCTCAATGTATGCTGAAAGTGACACATTTTCTGCTTCCAGTTGGTGGCGCTATGACTTTGAATCACAATAGTCAAATCCATGTGATCAGCCTTGTACAACGAAGACTAAGCCAAAGTTTCATCAAAATCAATTAATGTATGCAGAAGTTAGAACACTTTGTTTCCCTTTTCTTGCCATAAATTCGTTGCCTCGCCACGGCCAAACCGTTTGAGATATCCAAAATCAGTTTGCAATTAAACAACTTCAATGTGTTAGCAACAAGTTAAAAAAGCTTGGTGTAAATTGGATAAACCCTGTAGGAGTAGTAGTATAAAATTCATAGCCTGTTTTTTCAAAAAAATTAACATTCAAACCAAAATAGCTGACTTCCTGTTGGTCGGAGCTAATGAATGTAAATTAGAAAATTGTCCGGCTTGATGAGAATAATATGTGTACCGAGTTTGGTGACTGTAGGAAAAACTAACCCCCCCACTTTTGTCAAAAGGTGGCGCTACTGAGCCCCTCCACCACGCCCATTTCTATGGCTTTGTCCATGTCTACTGGTTGACAATATTGATGTGTGTGTGGAGTTTCATGCAATTTGAAGCATGTTAAGAGCCTCAAAAACACTCAAGAATATTATTACAGTTTGACCTGTTGCCATGGCAACAATATTTCAAATATCAAAAATCCTGTCATAGGTCTACATCTGCTGTGTATTGACATTACACTGATGAAGTTTGAAGCAAATCAGGTAAAAATAAGAGGGTGATCTCAAAGCATTTTAAAAGTGATACACTTCTTGCTGCCATTTGGTGGCGCTATAACTTTGACTCACAATAGTTACATCCATGTGATCAGACTACTACAACCAACACACTCCTGAAGTTTCATAAACATCAATCAATGTATGCAGAAGTTATAACACATTTCCTGTTTCCCTTTTCTCGCCATAAATTCGTTGCCTCGCCACGGCCAAACCGTTTGAGATATCCAAAATCCGTTTGCAATTAAACAACTTCAATGTGTTTGCAACAAGTTAAAAAAAGCTTGGTGTAAATTGGATAAACCCTGTAGGAGTAGTAGTATAAAATTCATAGCCTGTTTTTTCAAAAAATTAACATTCAAACCAAAATAGCTGACTTCCTGTTGGTCGGAGCTAATGAATGTAAATTAGAAAATTGTCCGGCTTGATGAGAATAATATGTGTACCGAGTTTGGTGACTGTAGGAAAAACTAACCCCCACTTTTGTCAAAAGGTGGCGCTACTGAGCCCCTCCACCACGCCCATTTCTATGGCTTTGTCCATGTCTACTGGTTGACAATATTGATGTGTGTGTCGAGTTTCATGCAATTTGAAGCATGTTAAGAGCCTCAAAAACACTCAAGAATATTATTACAGTTTGACCTGTTGCCATGGCAACAATATTTCAAATATCAAAAATCCTGTCATAGGTCTACATCTGCTGTGTATTGACATTACACTGATGAAGTTTGAAGCAAATCAGGTAAAAATAAGAGGGTGATCTCAAAACATTTCAAAAAGTGATACACTTCCTGCTGCCAGTTGGTGGCGCTATAACTTTGACTCACAATAGTCACATCCATGTGATCAGACTCCTATAACGAACACACTCGTGAAGTTTCATAAAGATCAATATATGTATTAAGACGTTATAACACATTTCCTGTTTCCTTTTTCTCGCCATAAATTCGTTGCCTCGCCACGGCCAAACCGTTCGAGATATCAAAAATCCCCTGGCAATTTTTAATCATCAGTGTCTTGACTTCATGCTGACCGAGTTTGGTGGCGATCGGATTAATCGTCTAGGAGGAGTATATCAAATTCCAGAGCATGCGTTTTTCAAACAACCCTTAATAGCTGACTTCCTGTTGGCGTGGCGATTAACTTAGAGCGCGAAAGTTGTTCGGCCCGATGAGGTCTATATGTGTACCGAGTTTCATACTAATACGTGCAAGCATGTTTAATATATGGACCAAATTTTCAGACTTTTTTCAAGGGGGCGCTGTCGAGCCCCCCTGCCACGCCCGGGTACCAGCCTCTCCGGCGTCCTAATGGCCGCGGATTCCAAAGTGTGTGCCAATTTTCAAGAGTTTTTGAGCATGTTAAGGCCCCCAAAAAGCCCCGGAAGACGGAAAAAAAAAAAAAAAATAATAATAAATATAGCTGCGAGCAGCGATGGCGGGCCCAAGCCCGGTGGCACCGCCACCCCGGTGGCTTCAGGGCAACTGCGCACAGCGGGCAATAGGCACTTAAAACGGTTAAACATCAAAGGACTATGTCAAATTCACTCCACATTTACTGCACTACAAGGTGCCGTTATAGAGCCCCTCCTCCCTGCCCATTTTCAAAGGATTACATGTGCCAAGTTTTAACATTATTCTGATGAATTTTGAAGCAAATCAGGTAAAAATAAGAGGGTGATCTCAATGTATGCTGAAAGTGACACATTTTCTGCTTCCAGTTGGTGGCGCTATGACTTTGAATCACAATAGTCAAATCCATGTGATCAGCCTTGTACAACGAAGACTAAGCCAAAGTTTCATCAAAATCAATTAATGTATGCAGAAGTTATAACACTTTGTTTCCCTTTTCTTGCCATAAATTCGTTGCCTCGCCACGGCCAAACCGTTTGAGATATCCAAAATCCGTTTGCAATTAAACAACTTCAATGTGTTAGCAACAAGTTAAAAAAAGCTTGGTGTAAATTGGATAAACCCTGTAGGAGTAGTAGTATAAAATTCATAGCCTGTTTTTTCAAAAAATTAACATTCAAACCAAAATAGCTGACTTCCTGTTGGTCGGAGCTAATGAATGTAAATTAGAAAATTGTCCGGCTTGATGAGAATAATATGTGTACCGAGTTTGGTGACTGTAGGAAAAACTAACCCCCCCACTTTTGTCAAAAGGTGGCGCTACTGAGCCCCTCCACCACGCCCATTTCTATGGCTTTGTCCATGTCTACTGGTTGACAATATTGATGTGTGTGTCGAGTTTCATGCAATTTGAAGCATGTTAAGAGCCTCAAAAACACTCAAGAATATTATTACAGTTTGACCTGTTGCCATGGCAACAATATTTCAAATATCAAAAATCCTGTCATAGGTCTACATCTGCTGTGTATTGACATTACACTGATGAAGTTTGAAGCAAATCAGGTAAAAATAAGAGGGTGATCTCAAAGCATTTTAAAAGTGATACACTTCTTGCTGCCATTTGGTGGCGCTATAACTTTGACTCACAATAGTTACATCCATGTGATCAGACTACTACAACCAACACACTCCTGAAGTTTCATAAACATCAATCAATGTATGCAGAAGTTATAACACATTTCCTGTTTCCCTTTTCTCGCCATAAATTCGTTGCCTCGCCACGGCCAAACCGTTTGAGATAAACAAAATCCGTTTGCAATTAAACAACTTCAATGTGTTCGCAACAAGTTAAAAAAGCTTGGTGTAAATTGGATAAACCCTGTAGGAGTAGTAGTATAAAATTCATAGCCTGTTTTTTCAAAAAATTAACATTCAAACCAAAATAGCTGACTTCCTGTTGGTCGGAGCTAATGAATGTAAATTAGAAAATTGTCCGGCTTGATGAGAATAATATGTGTACCAAGTTTGGTGACTGTAGGAAAAACTAACCCCCCCACTTTTGTCAAAAGGTGGCGCTACTGAGCCCCTCCACCACGCCCATTTCTATGGCTTTGTCCATGTGTACTGGTTGACAATATTGATGTGTGTGTCGAGTTTCATGCAATTTGAAGCATGTTAAGAGCCTCAAAAACACTCAAGAATATTATTACAGTTTGACCTGTTGCCATGGCAACAATATTTCAAATATCAAAAATCCTGTCATAGGTCTACATCTGCTGTGTATTGACATTACACTGATGAAGTTTGAAGCAAATCAGGTAAAAATAAGAGGGTGATCTCAAAACATTTCAAAAAGTGATACACTTCCTGCTGCCAGTTGGTGGCGCTATAACTTTGACTCACAATAGTCACATCCATGTGATCAGACTCCTATAACGAACACACTCGTGAAGTTTCATAAAGATCAATATATGTATTAAGACGTTATAACACATTTCCTGTTTCCTTTTTCTCGCCATAAATTCGTTGCCTCGCCACGGCCAAACCGTTCGAGATATCAAAAATCCCCTGGCAATTTTTAATCATCAGTGTCTTGACTTCATGCTGACCGAGTTTGGTGGCGATCGGATTAATCGTCTAGGAGGAGTATATCAAATTCCAGAGCATGCGTTTTTCAAACAACCCTTAATAGCTGACTTCCTGTTGGCGTGGCGATTAACTTAGAGCGCGAAAGTTGTTCGGCCCGATGAGGTCTATATGTGTACCGAGTTTCATACTAATACGTGCAAGCATGTTTAATATATGGACCAAATTTTCAGACTTTTTTCAAGGGGGCGCTGTCGAGCCCCCCTGCCACGCCCGGGTACCAGCCTCTCCGGCGTCCTAATGGCCGCGGATTCCAATGTGTGTGCCAATTTTCAAGAGTTTTTGAGCATGTTAAGGCCCCCAAAAAGCCCCGGAAGACGAATAAAATAAAAAAAATAAAAAAATAAAAAAATAATAATAAATATAGCTGCGAGCAGCGATGGCGGGCCCAAGCCCGGTGGCACCGCCACCCCGGTGGCTTCAGGGCAACTGTGCACAGCGGGCAATAGGCACTTAAAACGGTTAAACATCAAAGGACTATGTCAAATTCACTCTACATTTACTGCACTACAAGGTGCCGTTATAGAGCCCCTCCTCCCTGCCCATTTTCAAAGGATTACATGTGCCAAGTTTTAACATTATTCTGATTAATTTTGAAGCAAATCAGGTAAAAATAAGAGGGTGATCTCAATGTATGCTGAAAGTGACACATTTTCTGCTTCCAGTTGGTGGCGCTATGACTTTGAATCACAATAGTCAAATCCATGTGATCAGCCTTGTACAACGAAGACTGAGCCAAAGTTTCATCAAAATCAATTAATGTATGCAGAAGTTATAACACTTTGTTGCCCTTTTCTTGCCATAAATTCGTTGCCTCGCCACGGCCAAACCGTTTGAGATATCCAAAATCCGTTTGCAATTAAACAACTTCAATGTGTTAGCAACAAGTTAAAAAAAGCTTGGTGTAAATTGGATAAACCCTGTAGGAGTAGTAGTATAAAATTCATAGCCTGTTTTTTCAAAAAATTAACATTCAAACCAAAATAGCTGACTTCCTGTTGGTCGGAGCTAATGAATGTAAATTAGAAAATTGTCCGGATTGATGAGAATAATATGTGTACCGAGTTTGGTGACTGTAGGAAAAACTAACCCCCACTTTTGTCAAAAGGTGGCGCTACTGAGCCCCTCCACCACGCCCATTTCTATGGCTTTGTCCATGTCTACTGGTTTGACAATATTGATGTGTGTGTCGAGTTTCATGCAATTTGAAGCATGTTAAGAGCCTCAAAAACACTCAAGAATATTATTACAGTTTGACCTGTTGCCATGGCAACAATATTTCAAATATCAAAAATCCTGTCATAGGTCTACATCTGCTGTGTATTGACATTACACTGATGAAGTTTGAAGCAAATCAGGTAAAAATAAGAGGGTGATCTCAAAGCATTTTAAAAGTGATACACTTCTTGCTGCCATTTGGTGGCGCTATAACTTTGACTCACAATAGTTACATCCATGTGATCAGACTACTACAACCAACACACTCCTGAAGTTTCATAAACATCAATCAATGTATGCAGAAGTTATAACACATTTCCTGTTTCCCTTTTCTCGCCATAAATTCGTTGCCTCGCCACGGCCAAACCGTTTGAGATATCCAAAATCCGTTTGCAATTAAACAACTTCAATGTGTTCGCAACAAGTTAAAAAAAGCTTGGTGTAAATTGGATAAACCCTGTAGGAGTAGTAGTATAAAATTCATAGCCTGTTTTTTCAAAAAATTAACATTCAAACCAAAATAGCTGACTTCCTGTTGGTCGGAGCTAATGAATGTAAATTAGAAAATTGTCCGGCATGATGAGAATAATATGTGTACCGAGTTTGGTGAATGTAGGAAAAACTAACACCCACTTTTGTCAAAAGGTGGCGCTACTGAGCCCCTCCACCACGCCCATTTCTATGGCTTTGTCCATGTCTACTGGTTGACAATATTGATGTGTGTGTCGAGTTTCATGCAATTTGAAGCATGTTAAGAGCCTCAAAAACACTCAAGAATATTATTACAGTTTGACCTGTTGCCATGGCAACAATATTTCAAATATCAAAAATCCTGTCATAGGTCTACATCTGCTGTGTATTGACATTACACTGATGAAGTTTGAAGCAAATCAGGTAAAAATAAGAGGGTGATCTCAAAACATTTCAAAAAGTGATACACTTCCTGCTGCCAGTTGGTGGCGCTATAACTTTGACTCACAATAGTCACATCCATGTGATCAGACTCCTATAACGAACACACTCGTGAAGTTTCATAAAGATCAATATATGTATTAAGACGTTATAACACATTTCCTGTTTCCTTTTTCTCGCCATAAATTCGTTGCCTCGCCACGGCCAAACCGTTCGAGATATCAAAAATCCCCTGGCAATTTTTAATCATCAGTGTCTTGACTTCATGCTGACCGAGTTTGGTGGCGATCGGATTAATCGTCTAGGAGGAGTATATCAAATTCCAGAGCATGCGTTTTTCAAACAACCCTTAATAGCTGACTTCCTGTTGGCGTGGCGATTAACTTAGAGCGCGAAAGTTGTTCGGCCCGATGAGGTCTATATGTGTACCGAGTTTCATACTAATACGTGCAAGCATGTTTAA
This sequence comes from Chanodichthys erythropterus, assembly GCF_024489055.1. Taxonomy (NCBI): domain Eukaryota; kingdom Metazoa; phylum Chordata; class Actinopteri; order Cypriniformes; family Xenocyprididae; genus Chanodichthys; species Chanodichthys erythropterus. The sequence goes on from NC_090223.1 coordinate 8,827,356, forward strand.
TATATGGACCAAATTTTCAGACTTTTTTCAAGGGGGCGCTGTCGAGCCCCCCTGCCACGCCCGGGTACCAGCCTCTCCGGCGTCCTAATGGCCGCGGATTCCAATGTGTGTGCCAATTTTCAAGAGTTTTTGAGCATGTTAAGGCCCCCAAAAAGCCCCGGAAGACGGAAAAAAAAAAAAAAAAAAAAAAAAAAAAAAAAAATAATAATAATCCTTAGAAGAACAAGAGGGCCCTGCGCGAATTTTCGCTTGGGCCCTAAATATAGCTGCGAGCAGCGATGGCGGGCCCAAGCCCGGTGGCACCGCCACCCCGGTGGCTTCAGGGCAACTGTGCACAGCGGGCAATAGGCACTTAAAACGGTTAAACATCAAAGGACTATGTCAAATTCACTCCACATTTACTGCACTACAAGGTGCCGCTATAGAGCCCCTCCTCCCTGCCCATTTTCAAAGGATTACATGTGCCAAGTTTTAACATTATTCTGATGAATTTTGAAGCAAATCAGGTAAAAATAAGAGGGTGATCTCAATGTATGCTGAAAGTGACACATTTTCTGCTTCCAGTTGGTGGCGCTATGACTTTGAATCACAATAGTCAAATCCATGTGATCAGCCTTGTACAACGAAGACTAAGCCAAAGTTTCATCAAAATCAATTAATGTATGCAGAAGTTATAACACTTTGTTTCCCTTTTCTTGCCATAAATTCGTTGCCTCGCCACGGCCAAACCGTTTGAGATATCCAAAATCCGTTTGCAATTAAACAACTTCAATGTGTTAGCAACAAGTTAAAAAAAGCTTGGTGTAAATTGGATAAACCCTGTAGGAGTAGTAGTATAAAATTCATAGCCTGTTTTTTCAAAAAATTAACATTCAAACCAAAATAGCTGACTTCCTGTTGGTCGGAGCTAATGAATGTAAATTAGAAAATTGTCCGGCTTGATGAGAATAATATGTTTACCGAGTTTGGTGACTGAAGGAAAAACTAACCCCCCCACTTTTGTCAAAAGGTGGCGCTACTGAGCCCCTCCACCACGCCCATTTCTATGGCTTTGTCCATGTCTACTGGTTGACAATATTGATGTGTGTGTCGAGTTTCATGCAATTTGAAGCATGTTAAGAGCCTCAAAAACACTCAAGAATAGTATTACAGTTTGACCAGTTGCCATGGCAACAATATTTCAAATATCAAAAATCCTGTCATAGGTCTACATCTGCTGTGTATTGACATTACACTGATGAAGTTTGAAGCAAATCAGGTAAAAATAAGAGGGTGATCTCAAAGCATTTTAAAAGTGATACACTTCTTGCTGCCATTTGGTGGCGCTATAACTTTGACTCACAATAGTTACATCCATGTGATCAGACTACTACAACCAACACACTCCTGAAGTTTCATAAACATCAATCAATGTATGCAGAAGTTATAACACATTTCCTGTTTCCCTTTTCTCGCCATAAATCCGTTGCCTCGCCACGGCCAAACCGTTTGAGATATCCAAAATCCGTTTGCAATTAAACAACTTCAATGTGTTCGCAACAAGTTAAAAAAAGCTTGGTGTAAATTGGATAAACCCTGTAGGAGTAGTAGTATAAAATTCATAGCCTGTTTTTTCAAAAAATTTACATTCAAACCAAAATAGCTGACTTCCTGTTGGTCGGAGCTAATGAATGTAAATTAGAAAATTGTCCGGCTTGATGAGAATAATATGTGTACCGAGTTTGGTGACTGTAGGAAAAACTAACCCCCACTTTTGTCAAAAGGTGGCGCTACTGAGCCCCTCCACCACGCCCATTTCTATGGCTTTGTCCATGTCTACTGGTTGACAATATTGATGTGTGTGTCGAGTTTCATGCAATTTGAAGCATGTTAAGAGCCTCAAAAACACTCAAGAATATTATTACAGTTTGACCTGTTGCCATGGCAACAATATTTCAAATATCAAAAATCCTGTCATAGGTCTACATCTGCTGTGTATTGACATTACACTGATGAAGTTTGAAGCAAATCAGGTAAAAATAAGAGGGTGATCTCAAAACATTTCAAAAAGTGATACACTTCCTGCTGCCAGTTGGTGGCGCTATAACTTTGACTCACAATAGTCACATCCATGTGATCAGACTCCTATAACGAACACACTCGTGAAGTTTCATAAAGATCAATATATGTATTAAGACGTTATAACACATTTCCTGTTTCCTTTTTCTCGCCATAAATTCGTTGCCTCGCCACGGCCAAACCGTTCGAGATATCAAAAATCCCCTGGCAATTTTTAATCATCAGTGTCTTGACTTCATGCTGACCGAGTTTGGTGGCGATCGGATTAATCGTCTAGGAGGAGTATATCAAATTCCAGAGCATGCGTTTTTCAAACAACCCTTAATAGCTGACTTCCTGTTGGCGTGGCGATTAACTTAGAGCGCGAAAGTTGTTCGGCCCGATGAGGTCTATATGTGTACCGAGTTTCATACTAATACGTGCAAGCATGTTTAATATATGGACCAAATTTTCAGACTTTTTTCAAGGGGGCGCTGTCGAGCCCCCCTGCCACGCCCGGGTACCAGCCTCTCCGGCGTCCTAATGGCCGCGGATTCCAATGTGTGTGCCAATTTTCAAGAGTTTTTGAGCATGTTAAGGCCCCCAAAAAGCCCCGGAAGACGGAAAAAAAATAAAAAAAAAAATAAATAAAAAAAAAATAATAATAATCCTTAGAAGAACAAGAGGGCCCTGCGCGAATTTTCGCTTGGGCCCTAAATATAGCTGCGAGCAGCGATGGCGGGCCCAAGCCCGGTGGCACCGCCACCCCGGTGGCTTCAGGGCAACTGTGCACGGCGGGCAATAGGCACTTAAAACGGTTAAACATCAAAGGACTATGTCAAATTCACTCCACATTTACTGCACTACAAGGTGCCGCTATAGAGCCCCTCCTCCCTGCCCATTTTCAAAGGATTACATGTGCCAAGTTTTAACATTATTCTGATGAATTTTGAAGCAAATCAGGTAAAAATAAGAGGGTGATCTCAATGTATGCTGAAAGTGACACATTTTCTGCTTCCAGTTGGTGGCGCTATGACTTTGAATCACAATAGTCAAATCCATGTGATCAGCCTTGTACAACGAAGACTAAGCCAAAGTTTCATCAAAATCAATTAATGTATGCAGAAGTTAGAACACTTTGTTTCCCTTTTCTTGCCATAAATTCGTTGCCTCGCCACGGCCAAACCGTTTGAGATATCCAAAATCAGTTTGCAATTAAACAACTTCAATGTGTTAGCAACAAGTTAAAAAAAGCTTGGTGTAAATTGGATAAACCCTGTAGGAGTAGTAGTATAAAATTCATAGCCTGTTTTTTCAAAAAAATTAACATTCAAACCAAAATAGCTGACTTCCTGTTGGTCGGAGCTAATGAATGTAAATTAGAAAATTGTCCGGCTTGATGAGAATAATATGTGTACCGAGTTTGGTGACTGTAGGAAAAACTAACCCCCCCACTTTTGTCAAAAGGTGGCGCTACTGAGCCCCTCCACCACGCCCATTTCTATGGCTTTGTCCATGTCTACTGGTTGACAATATTGATGTGTGTGTCGAGTTTCATGCAATTTGAAGCATGTTAAGAGCCTCAAAAACACTCAAGAATATTATTACAGTTTGACCTGTTGCCATGGCAACAATATTTCAAATATCAAAAATCCTGTCATAGGTCTACATCTGCTGTGTATTGACATTACACTGATGAAGTTTGAAGCAAATCAGGTAAAAATAAGAGGGTGATCTCAAAGCATTTTAAAAGTGATACACTTCTTGCTGCCATTTGGTGGCGCTATAACTTTGACTCACAATAGTTACATCCATGTGATCAGACTACTACAACCAACACACTCCTGAAGTTTCATAAACATCAATCAATGTATGCAGAAGTTATAACACATTTCCTGTTTCCCTTTTCTCGCCATAAATTTGTTGCCTCGCCACGGCCAAACCGTTTGAGATATCCAAAATCCGTTTGCAATTAAACAACTTCAATGTGTTCGCAACAAGTTAAAAAAGCTTGGTGTAAATTGGATAAACCCTGTAGGAGTAGTAGTATAAAATTCATAGCCTGTTTTTTCAAAAAATTAACATTCAAACCAAAATAGCTGACTTCCTGTTGGTCGGAGCTAATGAATGTAAATTAGAAAATTGTCCGGCTTGATGAGAATAATATGTGTACCGAGTTTGGTGACTGTAGGAAAAACTAACCCCCACTTTTGTCAAAAGGTGGCGCTACTGAGCCCCTCCACCACGCCCATTTCTATGGCTTTGTCCATGTCTACTGGTTGACAATATTGATGTGTGTGTCGAGTTTCATGCAATTTGAAGCATGTTAAGAGCCTCAAAAACACTCAAGAATATTATTACAGTTTGACCTGTTGCCATGGCAACAATATTTCAAATATCAAAAATCCTGTCATAGGTCTACATCTGCTGTGTATTGACATTACACTGATGAAGTTTGAAGCAAATCAGGTAAAAATAAGAGGGTGATCTCAAAACATTTCAAAAAGTGATACACTTCCTGCTGCCAGTTGGTGGCGCTATAACTTTGACTCACAATAGTCACATCCATGTGATCAGACTCCTATAACGAACACACTCGTGAAGTTTCATAAAGATCAATATATGTATTAAGACGTTATAACACATTTCCTGTTTCCTTTTTCTCGCCATAAATTCGTTGCCTCGCCACGGCCAAACCGTTCGAGATATCAAAAATCCCCTGGCAATTTTTAATCATCAGTGTCTTGACTTCATGCTGACCGAGTTTGGTGGCGATCGGATTAATCGTCTAGGAGGAGTATATCAAATTCCAGAGCATGCGTTTTTCAAACAACCCTTAATAGCTGACTTCCTGTTGGCGTGGCGATTAACTTAGAGCGCGAAAGTTGTTCGGCCCGATGAGGTCTATATGTGTACCGAGTTTCATACTAATACGTGCAAGCATGTTTAATATATGGACCAAATTTTCAGACTTTTTTCAAGGGGGCGCTGTCGAGCCCCCCTGCCACGCCCGGGTACCAGCCTCTCCGGCGTCCCAATGGCCGCGGATTCCAATGTGTGTGCCAATTTTCAAGAGTTTTTGAGCATGTTAAGGCCCCCAAAAAGCCCCGGAAGACGGAAAAAAAATAAAAAAAAAAAAATAATAATAATCCTTAGAAGAACAAGAGGGCCCTGCGCGAATTTTCGCTTGGGCCCTAATAATCCTTAGAAGAACAAGAGGGCCCTGCGCGAATTTTCGCTTGGGCCCTAAATATAGCTGCGAGCAGCGATGGCGGGCCCAAGCCCGGTGGCACCGCCACCCCGGTGGCTTCAGGGCAACTGTGCACAGCGGGCAATAGGCACTTAAAACGGTTAAACATCAAAGGACTATGTCAAATTCACTCCACATTTACTGCACTACAAGGTGCCGCTATAGAGCCCCTCCTCCCTGCCCATTTTCAAAGGATTACATGTGCCAAGTTTTAACATTATTCTGATGAATTTTGAAGCAAATCAGGTAAAAATAAGAGGGTGATCTCAATGTATGCTGAAAGTGACACATTTTCTGCTTCCAGTTGGTGGCGCTATGACTTTGAATCACAATAGTCAAATCCATGTGATCAGCCTTGTACAACGAAGACTAAGCCAAAGTTTCATCAAAATCAATTAATGTATGCAGAAGTTATAACACTTTGTTTCCCTTTTCTTGCCATAAATTCGTTGCCTCGCCACGGCCAAACCGTTTGAGATATCCAAAATCCGTTTGCAATTAAACAACTTCAATGTGTTAGCAACAAGTTAAAAAAAGCTTGGTGTAAATTGGATAAACCCTGTAGGAGTAGTAGTATAAAATTCATAGCCTGTTTTTTCAAAAAATTAACATTCAAACCAAAATAGCTGACTTCCTGTTGGTCGGAGCTAATGAATGTAAATTAGAAAATTGTCCGGCTTGATGAGAACAATATGTGTACCGAGTTTGGTGACTGTAGGAAAAACTAACCCCCACTTTTGTCAAAAGGTGGCGCTACTGAGCCCCTCCACCACGCCCATTTCTATGGCTTTGTCCATGTCTACTGGTTGACAATATTGATGTGTGTGTCGAGTTTCATGCAATTTGAAGCATGTTAAGAGCCTCAAAAACACTCAAGAATATTATTACAGTTTGACCTGTTGCCATGGCAACAATATTTCAAATATCAAAAATCCTGTCATAGGTCTACATCTGCTGTGTATTGACATTACACTGATGAAGTTTGAAGCAAATCAGGTAAAAATAAGAGGGTGATCTCAAAACATTTCAAAAAGTGATACACTTCCTGCTGCCAGTTGGTGGCGCTATAACTTTGACTCACAATAGTCACATCCATGTGATCAGACTCCTATAACGAACACACTCGTGAAGTTTCATAAAGATCAATATATGTATTAAGACGTTATAACACATTTCCTGTTTCCTTTTTCTCGCCATAAATTCGTTGCCTCGCCACGGCCAAACCGTTCGAGATATCAAAAATCCCCTGGCAATTTTTAATCATCAGTGTCTTGACTTCATGCTGACCGAGTTTGGTGGCGATCGGATTAATCGTCTAGGAGGAGTATATCAAATTCCAGAGCATGCGTTTTTCAAACAACCCTTAATAGCTGACTTCCTGTTGGCGTGGCGATTAACTTAGAGCGCGAAAGTTGTTCGGCCCGATGAGGTCTATATGTGTACCGAGTTTCATACTAATACGTGCAAGCATGTTTAATATATGGACCAAATTTTCAGACTTTTTTCAAGGGGGCGCTGTCGAGCCCCCCTGCCACGCCCGGGTACCAGCCTCTCCGGCGTCCTAATGGCCGCGGATTCCAATGTGTGTGCCAATTTTCAAGAGTTTTTGAGCATGTTAAGGCCCCCAAAAAGCCCCGGAAGACGAAAAAAAAAAAAAATAATAATAAATATAGCTGCGAGCAGCGATGGCGGGCCCAAGCCCGGTGGCACCGCCACCCCGGTGGCTTCAGGGCAACTGTGCACAGCGGGCAATAGGCACTTATAACGGTTAAACATCAAAGGACTATGTCAAATTCACTCTACATTTACTGCACTACAAGGTGCCGTTATAGAGCCCCTCCTCCCTGCCCATTTTCAAAGGATTACATGTGCCAAGTTTTAACATTATTCTGATTAATTTTGAAGCAAATCAGGTAAAAATAAGAGGGTGATCTCAATGTATGCTGAAAGTGACACATTTTCTGCTTCCAGTTGGTGGCGCTATGACTTTGAATCACAATAGTCAAATCCATGTGATCAGCCTTGTACAACGAAGACTGAGCCAAAGTTTCATCAAAATCAATTAATGTATGCAGAAGTTATAACACTTTGTTGCCCTTTTCTTGCCATAAATTCGTTGCCTCGCCACGGCCAAACCGTTTGAGATATCCAAAATCCGTTTGCAATTAAACAACTTCAATGTGTTAGCAACAAGTTAAAAAAAGCTTGGTGTAAATTGGATAAACCCTGTAGGAGTAGTAGTATAAAATTCATAGCCTGTTTTTTCAAAAAATTAACATTCAAACCAAAATAGCTGACTTCCTGTTGGTCGGAGCTAATGAATGTAAATTAGAAAATTGTCCGGATTGATGAGAATAATATGTGTACCGAGTTTGGTGACTGTAGGAAAAACTAACCCCCCCACTTTTGTCAAAAGGTGGCGCTACTGAGCCCCTCCACCACGCCCATTTCTATGGCTTTGTCCATGTCTACTGGTTTGACAATATTGATGTGTGTGTCGAGTTTCATGCAATTTGAAGCATGTTAAGAGCCTCAAAAACACTCAAGAATATTATTACAGTTTGACCTGTTGCCATGGCAACAATATTTCAAATATCAAAAATCCTGTCATAGGTCTACATCTGCTGTGTATTGACATTACACTGATGAAGTTTGAAGCAAATCAGGTAAAAATAAGAGGGTGATCTCAAAGCATTTTAAAAGTGATACACTTCTTGCTGCCATTTGGTGGCGCTATAACTTTGACTCACAATAGTTACATCCATGTGATCAGACTACTACAACCAACACACTCCTGAAGTTTCATAAACATCAATCAATGTATGCAGAAGTTATAACACATTTCCTGTTTCCCTTTTCTCGCCATAAATTCGTTGCCTCGCCACGGCCAAACCGTTTGAGATATCCAAAATCCGTTTGCAATTAAACAACTTCAATGTGTTAGCAACAAGTTAAAAAAGCTTGGTGTAAATTGGATAAACCCTGTAGGAGTAGTAGTATAAAATTCATAGCCTGTTTTTTCAAAAAATTAACATTCAAACCAAAATAGCTGACTTCGTGTTGGTCGGAGCTAATGCATGTAAATTAGAAAATTGTCGGGCTTGATGAGAACAATGTGTGGACCGAGGTTGGTGACTGTAGGAAAAACTAACCCCCACTTTTGTCAAAAGGTGGCGCTACTGAGCCCCTCCACCACGCCCATTTCTATGGCTTTGTCCATGTCTACTGGTTGACAATATTGATGTGTGTGTCGAGTTTCATGCAATTTGAAGCATGTTAAGAGCCTCAAAAACACTCAAGAATATTATTACAGTTTGACCTGTTGCCATGGCAACAATATTTCAAATATCAAAAATCCTGTCATAGGTCTACATCTGCTGTGTATTGACATTACACTGATGAAGTTTGAAGCAAATCAGGTAAAAATAAGAGGGTGATCTCAAAACATTTCAAAAAGTGATACACTTCCTGCTGCCAGTTGGTGGCGCTATAACTTTGACTCACAATAGTCACATCCATGTGATCAGACTCCTATAACGAACACACTCGTGAAGTTTCATAAAGATCAATATATGTATTAAGACGTTATAACACATTTCCTGTTTCCTTTTTCTCGCCATAAATTCGTTGCCTCGCCACGGCCAAACCGTTCGAGATATCAAAAATCCCCTGGCAATTTTTAATCATCAGTGTCTTGACTTCATGCTGACCGAGTTTGGTGGCGATCGGATTAATCGTCTAGGAGGAGTATATCAAATTCCAGAGCATGCGTTTTTCAAACAACCCTTAATAGCTGACTTCCTGTTGGCGTGGCGATTAACTTAGAGCGCGAAAGTTGTTCGGCCCGATGAGGTCTATATGTGTACCGAGTTTCATACTAATACGTGCAAGCATGTTTAATATATGGACCAAATTTTCAGACTTTTTTCAAGGGGGCGCTGTCGAGCCCCCCTGCCACGCCCGGGTACCAGCCTCTCCGGCGTCCTAATGGCCGCGGATTCCAATGTGTGTGCCAATTTTCAAGAGTTTTTGAGCATGTTAAGGCCCCCAAAAAGCCCCGGAAGACGAAAAAAAAAAAAAAAAAATAAATAAATATAGCTGCGAGCAGCGATGGCGGGCCCAAGCCCGGTGGCACCGCCACCCCGGTGGCTTCAGGGCAACTGTGCACAGCGGGCAAGAGGCACTTAAAACGGTTAAACATCAAAGGACTATGTCAAATTCACTCCACATTTACTGCACTACAAGGTGCCGTTATAGAGCCCCTCCTCCCTGCCCATTTTCAAAGGATTACATGTGCCAAGTTTTAACATTATTCTGATGAATTTTGAAGCAAATCAGGTAAAAATAAGAGGGTGATCTCAATGTATGCTGAAAGTGACACATTTTCTGCTTCCAGTTGGTGGCGCTATGACTTTGAATCACAATAGTCAAATCCATGTGATCAGCCTTGTACAACGAAGACTAAGCCAAAGTTTCATCAAAATCAATTAATGTATGCAGAAGTTATAACACTTTGTTTCCCTTTTCTTGCCATAAATTCGTTGCCTCGCCACGGCCAAACCGTTTGAGATATCCAAAATCCGTTTGCAATTAAACAACTTCAATGTGTTAGCAACAAGTTAAAAAAAGCTTGGTGTAAATTGGATAAACCCTGTAGGAGTAGTAGTATAAAATTCATAGCCTGTTTTTTCAAAAAATTAACATTCAAACCAAAATAGCTGACTTCCTGTTGGTCGGAGCTAATGAATGTAAATTAGAAAATCGTCCGGCTTGATGAGAATAATATGTGTACCGAGTTTGGTGACTGTAGGAAAAACTAACCCCCACTTTTGTCAAAAGGTGGCGCTACTGAGCCCCTCCACCACGCCCATTTCTATGGCTTTGTCCATGTCTACTGGTTGACAATATTGATGTGTGTGTCGAGTTTCATGCAATTTGAAGCATGTTAAGAGCCTCAAAAACACTCAAGAATATTATTACAGTTTGACCTGTTGCCATGGCAACAATATTTCAAATATCAAAAATCCTGTCATAGGTCTACATCTGCTGTGTATTGACATTACACTGATGAAGTTTGAAGCAAATCAGGTAAAAATAAGAGGGTGATCTCAAAGCATTTTAAAAGTGATACACTTCTTGCTGCCATTTGGTGGCGCTATAACTTTGACTCACAATAGTTACATCCATGTGATCAGACTACTACAACCAACACACTCCTGAAGTTTCATAAACATCAATCAATGTATGCAGAAGTTATAACACCTTTCCTGTTTCCCTTTTCTCGCCATAAATTCGTTGCCTCGCCACGGCCAAACCGTTTGAGATATCCAAAATCCGTTTGCAATTAAACAACTTCAATGTGTTAGCAACAAGTTAAAAAAAGCTTGGTGTAAATTGGATAAACCCTGTAGGAGTAGTAGTATAAAATTCATAGCCTGTTTTTTCAAAAAATTAACATTCAAACCAAAATAGCTGACTTCCTGTTGGTCGGAGCTAATGAATGTAAATTAGAAAATTGTCCGGCTTGATGAGAATAATATGTGTACCGAGTTTGGTGACTGTAGCAAAAACTAACCCCCCCACTTTTGTCAAAAGGTGGCGCTACTGAGCCCCTCCACCACGCCCATTTCTATGGCTTTGTCCATGTCTACTGGTTGACAATATTGATGTGTGTGTCGAGTTTCATGCAATTTGAAGCATGTTAAGAGCCTCAAAAACACTCAAGAATATTATTACAGTTTGACCTGTTGCCATGGCAACAATATTTCAAATATCAAAAATCCTGTCATAGGTCTACATCTGCTGTGTATTGACATTACACTGATGAAGTTTGAAGCAAATCAGGAAAAAATAAGAGGGTGATCTCAAAACATTTCAAAAAGTGATACACTTCCTGCTGCCAGTTGGTGTCGCTATAACTTTGACTCACAATAGTTACATCCATGTGATCAGACTCCTATAACGAACACACTCGTGAAGTTTCATAAAGATCAATATATGTATTAAGACGTTATAACACATTTCCTGTTTCCTTTTTCTCGCCATAAATTCGTTGCCTCGCCACGGCCAAACCGTTCGAGATATCAAAAATCCCCTGGCAATTTTTAATCATCAGTGTCTTGACTTCATGCTGACCGAGTTTGGTGGCGATCGGATTAATCGTCTAGGAGGAGTATATCAAATTCCAGAGCATGCGTTTTTCAAACAACCCTTAATAGCTGACTTCCTGTTGGCGTGGCGATTAACTTAGAGCGCGAAAGTTGTTCGGCCCGATGAGGTCTATATGTGTACTGAGTTTCATACTAATACGTGCAAGCATGTTTAATATATGGACCAAATTTTCAGACTTTTTTCAAGGGGGCGCTGTCGAGCCCCCCTGCCACGCCCGGGTACCAGCCTCTCCGGCGTCCTAATGGCCGCGGATTCCAATGTGTGTGCCAATTTTCAAGAGTTTTTGAGCATGTTAAGGCCCCCAAAAAGCCCCGGAAGACGGAAAAAAAAAAAAAAAATAAAAATAAAAAAATAATAATAATCCTTAGAAGAACAAGAGGGCCCTGCGCGCTTAATTCGCTTGGGCCCTAATAATCCTTAGAAGAACAAGAGGGCCCTGCGCGAATTTTCGCTTGGGCCCTAATAATCCTTAGAAGAACAAGAGGGCCCTGCGCGAATTTTCGCTTGGGCCCTAATAAGTATGCAGGAGAATAAGAATGGAGCTTTGCCTTTGGCAAGCACCATTAATAATAAGTATGCAGAAGAATAAGAATGGAGCTTTGCCTTTGGCAAGCACCATTAATAATAAAACGTTTATTCTCTGAGTATAAATAGGTGCTATAAAAAGTGTTAAAAAGGTGCAATGGAGTATAAAAAGACTATAAAAAAAGTGCAATGTTTTCATCTTACGGACAAACTCTTATCAGCCAGTGAACAACAGCCAGACCTTAAATTTCTTGTGAAAAGAAATGAAATAAGGATGAATAAGGAATGAATAAGGATTTCTTTTCATCAGTTCTTGTTTTTCTTTATACATTTGTACATTAAGAATACAGCAAGACAAGCTATTAATCATTTTTTTAAATGCCATTTATCATGTTAAGTGACACTTTAAAAAGGACACCATACTATTAAGACTTAGCTAGATAATAAACTGCACTTTTAGTAAATAAACAGTAAAACTACAAATATTGTCTTAAGTAGGCCTAAAAAGTCTTACGATCCAAGTTATAACTTGTGGCCCTTCGCGTTTCATTTGGTTGAAATGCGGCCGTCTTGGCCTCTGAACTTGAGTACCCCTGCACTATAGGATCCAGTTTAAAAAAAATAGCGGTTTCAGGCTCCTGCCGATACGATACAAAAAAAAATCTTTACGTATACATCTAAATGCGTCTCTGTGTGGATGGGCTCTTCTCAAAATAAAATCACATGACATGGTCTTAAAAACATTTAAAACCCGAATTCCGAAAATGTTGGGACGTTTTTTAAATTTTAATAAAATGAAAACTAAGACTTTCAAATCACATGAGCCAATATTTTATTCACAATAGAACATAGATAAATGTTTAAACAGAGACATTTTAATTTAAATTTAATTTTAAAATACATTTTTTTTATGCACAAAATGAGCTCACTTCAAATTTGATGCCTGCTACAGCTTATGGACCATGTTCACATATGGCTTCCTTTTTGCATGATAGAGCTTTAGTTGGCATCTGCAGATGGCATTTTAAGTAAAGGTAAGAGACCACAGACATGCTGTCTACCCTGACCAGCATATGGTAACCACTCTGAAGATGTAGAAACTGATTGAGCGCTAGAAATACTGCTAACAACTCTAAATGATTCATGCAAATCATGGTGATCCCCTTTTTCAGACTCCGAAACCTGTCCGTAAGGCAGGTGTCTGTCATAATCATCTTGAGGCAATGGAACGCACCTATCTGGACTCATCCACAGATGCAAGGTATGAAATACTCTGTGTGTAACCATGATTGCAGCAGGGATATCAACGAGGCGAAATCGTTTAGCTATTGATCCACCACTGGAACAGCCTCATGTGAAGTAGGCCCAAGTGAAGCACAGCTGCTGTCATAAGACCCATCAGTTTGTGGCATAAACCTACATGGACTAATCGTTCTGGTATGAACTGGAACGGCCGAACATGTGCGGGATACAGGCGTGCCCGCCTTGTGCAGGAATCAAAATCCACTTCCTAGAAAAGTCATTCGCTGACACGGAGAAACACTTTTCTAAGGGTTAACCCTCATTCCAAGACTCCTAAATTGATCAAGTTTTTAACGGGATGGCGGACAGCAGTGTGAGTAAAATAATAGATGTCCCAGCCACGTTTAAGTTCAAAGTCTGGATGCACTTACACTGTAAAACTTTACTGTAAATTTACAGGTAATTTCTAACAGTATTATACTGTATTTTCATAAAACAGTAACATGTGGTATATTTTACAGAATGTCTGTAAATATACAGTAGTTTTCTGTTTTCAGCCTGTTTCACTCGTAATACAGTATAATACTGTAGAGGCATTGCATTATGGGATTGTTTTTTTTTGTGTTTTTTTTCCACGCTCATTTCAAATATCTAGGCCAGGCATACATTTTAGCTCCTCTCTCAACGCTTTTCACGTAGACTCATTAAATGATATTTGAGTGAATATAGTGTGCAGTTTTAAGCTTTTGAAGCATCAGTTTGCCTGAAATGCAGGATGACTGGACGGCGCTGCTGAGAAGATGGAGATGTTATTTTCCGCCTGATTAATCAAAACGTTTGTGCCTGTGTCGAGAAGACGGATAAACGACTGTTCAGCTGAGAATACGGTAAGTCAGTCTTTTATAGTGCTTTTTGTTCGCGTTTCTACTTTGTCATGAATGGTTTGATCTTGATATGTTAAAGTTTTGTTTTTCTTGAGCAAACAGTTAACGTTACTCTGTTCTCAGTGCTTCACCAGTAACACCGATGTTTCATGTTATAGACAAACCTTAGCATATGTTATTCTTACAACCTGATTTTTAATCTGTTTTATTTTGCTTTTTTTCTTGTTTCAGGCTGAATCATCTGATGTAGCTCCATTGTTTACATAAGTGTTGTGCTTATTTTCACATGTATCAGGTTTATGACAAAGAATTCATAAACTATTTTATTTTTTCAATTATTTTAAGCATTATTTTAAGATGCATCTTTTCTGAAGTGTAACAGGATCATTACTTAGATCATATGCTTAGCTGTGAGTCCTCGTGTTCACAAAAATGGTATGGTGAATGAATGCACAATATTAACTTCTCTCTCTTTCTCTATCTATTTGCTTTTCTGCTTTTCTGCTTTTAGGCTCTTTGACATTTACCCTAAACATGGTTCAAGAACCAGAAAGGGGGGGAAATGACCTTCTGTGAAATATGATTTTGTTTAACTTAAGTATTGCATCTAATTTCACATGTGATGTAATCAGGTTTATGGCGAAGAATGGACTACTTGCACTGAGGCTTGTAACACACTTATGGTTTGAAATAATACAACTTGCCAATTTCCACTTAGTGATCAATGCTGCAGTGTGTGTGAGATCTGATGAATAAGATCAGTACAAACCTTTTTATAACCATTTATTTTTATTAAATATTTTAATCCCTATTTTGCATTGACAATCACTTCACTGTATGTAATTCTAACAATTCTTAGTATTCAAATTCTTAACATTCAAAGTATATTTGTCAGTCCTCTGCCAGTGTGTTACTGCTTAAAGGGTTAGTTCACCCCAAAATGAAATTTCTGTCTCAAATTAAGATATTTTTGATGCGAGAGCTTTCTGTCACATGTCACAGAGACACATGGATTACTTTAACAATGTGTTTCCTATCATTCTTGACCTTTAAGGTGTAAGTTGTGCTGCTGCCTATGGAGGAACAGAAAGCTCTTAGATTTCATCAAAAAATATCTCCATTTGTGTTCCAAAGTTGAACAAAGGTCTTACGGGTATGGAACGACACGAGGGCAAGTAATTAACAACAGAAATTAAATTTTTGGGTAAACTAACCCTTACAGATTAATTTAAATATTTAACATTGCTAAATGTCTCGAGGCAGATACCACTTATTTATTTAACTATTTTAAAAGACTGGGATAAGAGCACCAACACACACAAGCTAAATTCAACAGGTATAAAATATGAGTAAAACAATAAGAGAAAAACAGTAAATGAGAAGACGAGCACTGGACTGCAGCAGGTTATTGGTGTATGTAGGTGAGCTGAATGCTTTTACCAGAAACTCCCGAGATGTAGTACGACGTACAACGCGGAAGCATTATTTTTAGTTGCATCTTTTCTGAAGTGTTTATTGGACATTTTAACTTACTGCAATGAAATGCTTAGGCTATGGTGCATATATTCACAATATTCATTATCGTTTTCTCTCTTTCCTTTTTTTCCTCTTTCTTTTCTGCTTTTTTAGGCACTTTGACATCAACCATGAACACAGCTCAAGAAACAAGAAGGCAAAGTGACTTCCAAGACTGGCAACACTGTGCAAAACTTGTAGGCCTACAATTTGTTGTTACTCCACATTTAGAAAAAATGTTAAAAGTAAATAAGATTGCTGTATTGTTCATTGATAACTGTTGAGTGCATTTAAAATGTTAACCTTTCAACATTGCAATTTATTTTGCAATAACATAACAAAAGTATATTTTTTAATTATTTAATGACAAATATAAGTGCAGTATGAAAATCTGTATAAATGCAGTTAATAGCTGTAGTTAAACAGTATAATGCTGTAAAAGTACATAATATTACAGCAGGATACTGTATTTGATAATTACAGTACTATACTGTAAATGTTGTTTACAGAAGTAGTACTGTAAAAATACAGGCTGGCAACCCAGCACGTTCAGCTCGTCTGCGATATTCTTTGCGGCGTCCATTTTCATTAAATTTTGATATCAGCTAGAGCCGGCCAGAGCGCTGCATAAATAAGTAGCCAGGCTTCCCTTGGAGGGCGGCGGCAATAACAAAAGAAACAAAAGCCGGCGTATCCGATTCCTGTATGGAAATACAGACAGACAATGACACGTCCCTACTGCAAGATAGAATCTCTGAAAAACATGCCGATTTCAACCTCAAAATGTACGCTTTTAAATAAAACAATACTGCCATCTAAAACACGGAGATGCTTCTTCATGATCTCAACTAACAGATTCTGCAAAAAAACGAAAATCACCAATTTTGAAAAAAAAAAAACGCTTCTTTCTCAGTTTGCTCAATAGTTATGCTGCCGACTTGTGTCCCTGGTTTCCGTGACGGGTCACATATGTCTGTGATGGGCTGCAACGATCAACGCTACACAAACATGTTGTAAATAGAAATCTTTGAGGCTCTTCACCGACCACTTACAGATTCACACATAAGCATTTGAAAGCAGGCGTCTATCAACAGATTCCTAATATATCCGCTGGGGCATCTATTATAGACGCCTGCTTTCAAACGCTCCCGTGTGAAAATGCTAGGCTATGCTATCCCAGCCATAACAACAATCAGAGTATGAAATACATGAAAATACACATTTCAGATTGATTATCATGAATCGATCTCCGGTCCGGACTTGAGACAAGATGGACTTCAATGCCAGCTTCTTGAACCTGCTCATTCTGAGTGAGAGATTCAGGCAACGCAAGTCCAGAATCAGACGCAAACCACCATCCTTTTTGGGGTCCAGAAATGTTGGCTGTAGAAGCCTGACACTATAGCCCCCTTTCTCCAGAAGTGACAGAATTTCCTGTCTTAAGATTGGGATCTCCCAGAAAGCAACATTGTGGGAAGACCCCGTCAAAACAAGGCGGCCCTTGTAGAAACCCTCACATTTGGCCCTGAGAGACCTGAATGCTGGGAAAAACCTCTGAAACAGGAAACAGTCTGTTCACTTGATCTGGCAAGCCAGGGCCAACAATGAGAGCAGGAGCTTGGATGCAGACAAACGGGCCGAGCAAGCACGACCCTAGGGCTATTTCTCAGACTCCAAAGGCTAAAGGCTGTGAGAACCAGTGGCGATTTCTTTAAGACTGCAAGGGAAGCTCGGCTTCCCTTATAATGTCACAAAATTAATGGTCAAATATGTACTATTGTATTAACATTTTATTGACTAAAAATGCGTTAGAAAACGTTCATCTCAAAGATGAGTTCGTTCAGAATCAGTTACATATAGCAGGTCGGCTGACTCGATTTCCTTCTCATACATTCCCGCAGCGTCACAGTGCATTTCCCTATTGAAGCCCAGCGTCCATTGACTTCAGTGGGCTGCTTTGAACGTTTTTTTTTTCAGCGCTTCGAAACTAGACGGTCATTAGATAAACGCTGCGATTATGTCCCGCCCACGGACGCTCAGCGTCTCTGGGGGTGAATGGGGAGTGGGCTGGCCCGGACTCCGAGCTTCTGCGTGATGATTGGAGGGTCTGTCGAAAGACTGCATCTCCTTTTGACTGACAGCGATTCTGTACTATAAGGAATCACTGAAGCTATTCGCGCTCAGTCCCATCGCGGATTTCTCAAGTTCAGTCGAAATAAAAACTGCTGCAACCTATTTCTTTGATATTTGCTTGGCGAAATTGCTTGATTTTCATCATACATTTCACACAATTATACACCACATTCCTTGTTTCAGTTTTACAGAGTTTAATTTTTTTTTTTTAGATCGTTCATTCGTTCATTCCTTCCTTCATTCATTCATTCATATAACGTTAGTAGGCTAGGCTAGCGTCGTGGGTGAAACTGCGCACGATGGCAGACGGTGCTAATATTGTCGACCTGATTTTGGCGAAGCCATTTGAAAGTGTTGCTTACGAGGAAAAACTTAGAATTAAACAGCAGGGCAGATCAACACCTAAGATTGATTTAGTGCAAAAGATAGGGAAAAATAACAGGTCTTTTCAGCTCTCCTGCTATGACAAAGTTAGCTGGCTGACTGGAAGTGCTGTGACAAATAAAATGTACTGCTGGCCATGCCTCTTGATGAAACCATCTCACGGATGTGTTGTTTGGTCAAAGGTGGGGTTTGGAGATCTGTCTAACTTTGACAGGGCATATAAAAGACATGAAAAGAGCAATGAACATGTGAGTGCAAGTGCATGTGCAAGATTAAGTTGCATGGGCAGGATCAGGGTTGAGCATGCAATAAATGAAGGTGCTCGCATTCAAGTGGCTAAACATAATGAAATAGCCGTTTAAGCAGCCTAGCTTTGCTGGCCATTGAGAGGACACTGGTCAAGTCACTTGAAAAGACTCCTAGTTGGTACGACAGGGTCACAGACCATTTTCTTGAAAAGGAATGTAGGGCAGAATTTACTTTTAAATAAATAGACAATTTTATGATGTAGGCCGAAAATGAGCTTCCCTTCTCTGACAGACCAGTAGCCGCCACTGGTGAGAACCCAAGTCAGGCCAAAATCTGTCAGAGACAGGGGAACAGGCTTGACAGGGACCAGAAGGTCACTGTTAAGCGCCACTTGAGCATGCTGAGGCAAAAACATAGCACATACCTGTCGTGTGTACCCTACTGTGATGAATCTGTCGCACAGATCCACACATTTAAAGAAAAACGTATTGTGTCCACTTGAGAGGAGTGGTAAAGGGCTCTAAAATAGTCAGTAAAAAACACAAAAAACGCTTTTCCGATTGGCAACAGATAAACCACATCCTAAAGGAAATAAAATCTGAGGTGAGATGGCACGAGCACACTTTTATGGGGTATACCTGATATACAGTTGTGGCCAGAATAATTAGCCCCCTTCATAAATATGATCAAAGATGACTCTAAAAATAAATCTGCATTGTTTATCCTTTTGATCTTTAATTTATAAAATTAGCAAAAATCTAACCTTTCATTGAAGGAAAAGAATTGAAAGTGGGGGGGAAATAACATTATGAAATAAATCATTTTTATCCAAAACACGTTGCCCACAATTATTAGCACGCTTTTATTCAATACTTTTTGCAACCTCCTTTTGCCAAGAGAACAGTTCTGAGTCTTCTTCTATAATGCCTGATGAGTTTGGAGAACACCCGAGAAGAGATCAAAGACTATTCCTCCATACAGAATCTCTCCAGATCCTTCAGATTCCAGCTCCATGTTGGTGCTTCTTCTCTTCAGTTCACTCCACTCATTCTCTTTAGGGTTCAGGTCAGGGGACTGGGATGGCCATGTCAGAAGCTTCATTTTGTGCTCAGTGACACATTTTTGTGTTGGTTTTGATGTTTGTTTTGGATCATTGTCCTGACGGATGATCCAACCACAGCCCATTATAAGACTTCTAGCAGAAGTGGTCAGGTTTTGATTTTTTATCTGTTGGTATTTGATAGAATCCATGATACCATGTATCTGAACAAGTTGTCCAGGACCTCCAGCACAAAAATAGGCCCACAACATTAAAGATCCAGCAGTATATTTAACAGTGGGCATGGGGTATTTTTTATCCATGTGTGGACCAAACCCATCTGGTGAGTTTGCTGCCAAGAAGCTCTTGTTTTAGTTTCATCTGACCATAGAAGCCGGTCCCATTTGAAGTTCCAGTCTTGTCTGACAACTGAATATGCAGGAGATTGATTCTGGATGAGAGCAGAGAAGCCCTTTTCTTTTTTCTTTCTTTTTTCTTGAAACCCTCCCGAACATCTTGTGGGGATATAGGTGCTGTTTGATCATTTTTTAGGCATTCTGAGACTCAAGACTCAACTAATCTCTGCGGTTCTCCAGCTGTGATCCTTGGAGAGTCTTTGGCCACTTAAACATTCCTCCTCACTGCGCATTAGGATGATTTAGACACATGTCCTCTTTCAGTCAGATTTATAACATCTTTAGTTGATTGGAACTTCTCAATTATTGCCCTGATAGTGGAAATGGGGATTTTCAATTCTTCAGCTATTTTCTTACTGCCACTTTCTATTTTGTGAAGCTCGACAATCATTTGCTGCACATCAGAACTATATTCTTTGTTTTTTCTCATTGTGATGAATGATTAAGGGAATTTGGCTTTTGTGTTTCCTCATGTTTATACTCCTGTGGAACAGGAAGTCATGGCTATACAATTTCATGTTCATGATCACCCCGGTGAGCTAAAAAAAATTAAATATGAATGGGAATATACTTCAGATATATTTTACTCATAAAAAAATTCTAGGGGTGCTAATAATTGTGGGCAACATGTTTTGGAGAAAAACATTTATTTCTTAATGTTATTTCCCCCCCACTTTCAATTATTTTCCTTCAATGAAAGGTTAGATTTTTGCTAATTTTATGAATTAAAGATCAAAAGGATAAACAATGCAGATTTATTTTTAGAGTCATCTTTGATCATATTTATGAAGGGGGCTAATAATTCTGGCCACAACTGTATCCTCGGATGCAGTGCAAAACACCACTGGCCAATAAATTGTCATGAAATGTGTAGTAATGGGTCAAGCCCCTTTTTATTTTCTTTTTACTTCCTCTTCTTCTACTTGAGTGACAGTCTATGGCCGCCCAGAGAACAGTTTTGCTTATCTACAGACTATTCAACCAGTACTCAATTAACATTACATCTTTATTTTATGTCTTAGAAGTAATAATTAGAAAACAACACTGTGAATAAACTAATGATAATAAACTAATAATTTTGTTTAAAATGGGCATTGAGTGGCATTAACCAGGTCACTTCCCCTAACTCATTTTTTAGAAAGTCATGTAATTTATTAGTGTAATTCATTACCTGTTTAAGTTTTTCATCTGTGAGGCAGTTAAGTTCAATGATGAACTCACTGTCTGTCGGCAGTATCTGTGCGCTCGGGTCGATTATTTTTATGATATCAAGTTGCTCCCGAAGTCCCATCTCTGTGCTCACTTTTCGACTCAAATATTCAATATATTCCACCTGAAAAAAAAAAAAAAAAAGATAGAGCACTTTAAAAATAGTAGAAGCTCTAAAGAAACAGAATAATGAGTATATGCAGAGAAAAGTCTTCCTTTCATAACTGTCTAATATTTTCATTACAATTTATATTATCACTATAACAATTTAAAAGTTCTATTGAAAAAACTGACATTACTAAACATTTCCCAGCATTTGATATATCCCATGTTGATTTATTGACAGCAGCACTGGAGTTGACATGGACAAAACCTGAGGTTCCATGTTTGCTCCAACCCTGATAAAAACTCACCTGCCTGTAGCTTTCAAGTAAACCTTAAGACCTTGATTAGCTTGTTCAGGTGTGTTTGATTAGGGTTGGACTAAACTCTGCAGGACCAATGTTCACCACCCCTGGTATATGACAACACATACTGGTGCATTTTATATTTTCATTGCATAAATAAAATAAATCAACCTGTTCATCGTTAGTCATGGCACTCCAGGGCAGCTCATCGAGATTTCGGTGTGGTTTGTTTTTTCTTTTGGATACAAGGCAGGGTGAACTGGGCACACTGGGTATGATGTCTGACAACACATCACTGCCACTGGCTATGTCACTCCCTGGTAACTACAATGACACAGATTTTGTTCAGCAAATTCTTCAATAAAGTAATCAACAGCTTGTCCATATGTTAGGAAATAAATATTTAAACAACCCCTGAACTAAAACAGCTTCAAAACAAAGGGCTCACCTGCCACTCAAATTCACTGTCTGACCAATCCCAGTAAGTGCTGATGGAGGAGGACACGTCGCTGCAGACACTGCCTTCTGGGAACAGGTCAAAGGATGTGAGTTCCTGATCATCCAGGAGGGAGTAGCAGTCATCCTGATCGCCCACAGAAACAGATGAGAAGAGCTCCTCACTGCACTCTGAACTGGCAACACTAGTGCCGCATGACGTCAGGTTCCATCTGAAAAGAGGTGACCGTTGTTGACTTAAGGCAGTTTACACTAGAGGTCTTCACGGGTCCACTCGGATCCAAAAATCCGAGGTCTGACCCAAGACCCAAGCGGGTTCAGTTCCAAAACTTTGACGAGTCCCTCAGGCGGGGGTCGGGTCTGATATTAGTGGCTCAGGTATAGGGTAATTTAAAATAAATGTGCTTTTACTGAATGGACCCAAGAAGACCCCAATTATTATAAAATATGCCAACTTTCCACTATTAATTTCAAGTGTTAAACTATTTTAATTTTTAAAACAAATACATATTAAATAATTTTATGACAATGTTATTATACCCCTTCTCTGTCAACTCACACTTCTATGTGTAAATTACCAAACACTCCACTATGAGTGCAGCAGCGGTGTGCTCTCCACATAAATTGTGCTCTGCAATACCAGAGCCATTTGAGAGGATGGGTGTGGGGAATATTAAGAATTGATGAAAAAAAAAAAACGATATACTGTTGCAGGATTGATTACAGAAAACCATTTAAATGCAGTTGAAGCCAAACTAATCAACTAAAATCGGTAACACTTTATAATAATGTTCAGTTATAAGTCACTTATAAGTTATTAGTTAATGATGAACAAATCATTTACAAAACATGACTATACATTCATAAATGATTAAGTGATATGCTAACGATTTACAAATGTGTTGTAAGTTATCTTAAAAAATGTGTAAATCATGAAATAAGTCAAATAAATCATTAGTAGATGGTTGATAAGTTATTAGTTGATATATTATTTATCACTTATAAATCATTGAAGTATTCATGTCAAGATTGTTTTAGTATCAGTATCTCAATAAACAATTGTTAATCATGAACAAACGATGAACAAATGATTAGTAAATGATCAGTATATGATTTATTGATGAAGCTGTAAGCTGGTCTGTGTTCAAAAGCACAAACATGCAGGTATGCTAAAGCACTATTTTTTAAGAAGAGAATTTGTTTTGAAGTGGATAAACATTTATAAATGCCTTACAGGTGATTCCAGTGGGTTGTGTTAAATCCTTTCACTCATCAGAACAGACTTGTGTTCTGTGTGGAGTGTGTCTGATCTACTGATAAAGTCAACCTCTGAACCTGTTTTACCTTCCACTGAAGCTCACATCAGGAGCACAGAGTTAAAGACATGTGTGTCAGAGAAGACAGCTGTATATACTCACCAGTCAGCACTTACACTGCAGTACACACTACAAAGTGTTCAACACCTGTTATAGATTGTGTAAATGCATGAATAAATAATTTACAAAACTTTCTGCATTCACCAATCTTAAGTGTAAACTATTCATCACTTGTAAATGTTTTACATATTTTCAAATATTCTTTATAAATTATGTACAAACTGCAATTTGTAAATTTACCATTTATTTGCATATGCAAAGGTTCAGCTTACAACTTCATCAATAAATCATATACTGATCATTTACTAATGGTTTGTACTTTAAAATCTACACCTGCCGTGTTTCTTATTTGTCGTCTCTGATTTGGTCTGTCATCCCTGGTTGACAAAGTCCCAGCTCGTCACTGGTGTGCTAGGCTGCAGGCTGTGCAGACATCTCTGCTTTTTACATTTGGTTCCAGTGGGGTTTAAAAAATGTTTTTGTTGGGTCAGACTCTGGTCTATTTTTATCAGGTTTGTCTCTCGTTGGGTTTTTCTTTTAAAAAAAAAATATTTTATGCACGTCAGGTTCAGGTAAGAATCAACTCAGGTCGGTTACAGATTTTAGGACCCAAGAAGACCTCTACTTCACCCAGGACTTCAAAGTTGAATAACCTCTTACTTGACATGGCATGCTAGCATGTGGCTAATGGCTAAAAACACTGGACAGACAGCGATACATGGTGTCACATTCAGTTAGAGCAGTCAGAACAGTAAAACTCTCTCAAAGATATTTCAATTACATCAACTTAACACTGGAACAAAACAGATATTCACCTCAGTACATGCATAATTTTTTGGTAGTATATCTTACTATTGTTACATGTACACTCTGTTTTGAACTCTTTCTGGACTTCTTGTTGTTGTTCCATTTCCCGCCACTAGTCACTCACCATGGATACTGATCACCTTAATCACGTTCAGCTGTGTCCAATCATCCCCTCATGTCTCTGTGTATATAAACCCTGTGTTTCCTGTCTAGCATTGTCCGGTATCGTTCGTGTATATGTTGGTGTATATTCCTGCATGTTCCTGTACTATCCTGTGGATTATCTGGTAAAAGACTTGTATCAGTGTATTTTTCGTGTTTCACTTCTCATTCCTGTCACTATGTACGCACCCGCATTTCTGTTAATCTGCCTTGAGCAACATTTGAGGAAAAGAATGACTTTTTGTTTCTAGTACCATCGACACATTTCCCGGACAGCAGCCTTTGCAACTTTCTGTTTGCCGGCCTGAACACCGCCACCAAGGCGCAGCTGTCCAGGGAAGGGCCTCAAGGGAGCTTCTCTAAATACGTGGAGTGGGTACTGGCATCATGTGTATCATCAATGATCGTGGATTTCTGCGACAACGACGCCAGTCCCACTCCGCTGCCGAGCCAGGAACCATCAGACGGCGTGGAAGGACAGCGCGACCCCACCAAAGACAGAGAGCCCGCCTCCACAGCGATGCAGGAGCCAGCGGCCAGCGGAACGACTGAGTGTAACATCGCCGTGGAGACGGAGCCCAGCATGTCTGACCAGGTGTGTGAGTATGCTGTTACCATCGCCGAGGGAAACCGTGTGGAAGATGTGGGGTTGGAAGGGAGCCCCGCCCACACTCCCGCCACTGAGAGTGAGTTCCAGGCAAGCACTATGGACTGTTATGACTTTGGAGAGGATTCCCTACCTCAGTTAATTCCTCCTGAATCTGTCATTTCCATTTTGGATGAAATGGTCCCGCCCAGCCTCCCTCTCCCACCTCCTCTCTAAAACCCTGATAATGACTTTGTTTGTTCTAGTCCCTCTGCTTTTCTGCCTGTTCTCCAGCCCACAACCTTGCCTGCTACCCAGCCTTCGCTGTCTCACATCACGCCCTCAGCGCTACACCAGCCTTCTCTCAGTGGCGTGGCTACACCTGGGGCCTGCTGTGAGCCAGCCTCTGTCGATGAGGATCCTGCGGCTCCACCTCCAGCCTCAGGTCATGTCGTTCCACCTCGACTCTTCGTCCTGACTCCTCCGCCTCTGCTCCTGCCACCCTCGTCTACAGCAGTGACCATCGAGCGTTCGGTTCCACTGGACTCCCTCGGTCCTGCGACTCCGCCTGGGTCAGACATCGCCATCACCATCGCCACGGACCTACGGGTCGTTCGAGATTCTCCGACCTTTCACCCCTACAGCTCCATTGGGCTCCGCCTTCCCTCAGACTCCGCCTCGGCCCTCAGTCGTTCCAGCTCCACCTCAGCCCTCCGGTACCCTGCTGCTGCCTCGGGGGGGCCGCTGCTACGACTTCGTCGTAGACTCAGAGGTCATCGGCATCACTCCGCTCTTTCGGCTCTCTGTCTTCGCCCAAGGATCCCTCTACATCGCCTGCGCTGTCCTGGATGTAGCCTGGAGCAACTTCTGGACTCCTCTGTTCAAGGCACCTCCCTGGACTTCTTAATCACCTGCACCTCCCTGGACTCTGGCACTTCGCCTCCTCCCGGATAGCCGTCCACCTCCCGAACCGAAAGGCGAGGACGCGCCTTTCCAGGAGGAGGCGATATGTTACATGTACACTCTGTTTTGAACTCATTCTGAACTTGTTGTTGTTGTTCCATTTCCCGCCACTAGTCACTCACCATAGTTACTGATCACCTTAATCACGTTCAGCTGTGGCCATTCATCCCCTCATGTCTCTGTGTATATAAACCCTGTGTTTCCTGTGTAGTATTGTCCGGTATCGTTCGTGTATATGTCAGTGTATGTTCCTGCCTATTCCTGTACTCTCCTGTGGATTATCTAGTAAAAGACTTGTTTTGACTATATCTCCTCGTCGTGTGCTTTATACACCAGCTACTGTAAAAACTATAAAGACACTAGTACATTTAACCAATATTTTAAGATTACTAGAAATTTTAAATTATTGTTAATTTTTTGAAAACACAGCTTACATAATATAATTTAAAGGGGTCATGCATTTTACTAATTTTCCTTTATGACTCGTTTTAGATTGTCACATTGACATATTAGTGCAACAAAAGACTGATTGCAGTTTATTGACCAGAATAAGCCAATAATTATGGCTAAACTGCCATTAATACAGTACTAATAAAGGCAATTTGACCCCCTATTCTAAAGTGAAAGCTAAATCCTCACTAATTATGGCACTTGAGTGATATTCAAGATTGACCAGAATAAGCCAATAATTAAGGCTAAACGGCCATTAAAACAGTACTAAGACAATTTTACTATTGTAAAGTAAAAGCTATTGTAAAGTAAAAGTTATATCCTCAATTATGGTACTTAGTGAATGGTCTCATTGTTATACAAGTATTAATACATAACTTTTACAGCAACAAAACATACTTTTTTGTACGTTTGGATAAATGGCGAAAGATACAACAGGGACGTATTGGCAACATTTAAGCATAAACATATTACGCTTTTACAGCAAAAAACAAACAAATAAAAAAATAAAATATTTACAAATCTTTTATATCATAAAGATATCTGTATAATTTCCCTTTTACCATTTTATAGATAAATATTTTATCTCTAAACTCAAACATAACCATTTTATAACCATTTATTATATTATTTTATATGTAATGGAGAGAATTATTTAGGGAAATTACCATTTTAGTAACACTATAGCATTAAAAGGATCCATTAAATCCATTCAAACCTCTAAACCTACCCATA
This sequence comes from Chanodichthys erythropterus, assembly GCF_024489055.1. NCBI lineage: Eukaryota > Metazoa > Chordata > Actinopteri > Cypriniformes > Xenocyprididae > Chanodichthys > Chanodichthys erythropterus. The sequence goes on from NC_090223.1 coordinate 8,854,352, forward strand.
ACCATTTCTTAAAAATATGTAGTTATAAAAAAAATAACAGAAATAAATCACAATAATAACAGAATAATCACAATAATTTCTTTATTTAAAAAATGTCACAATTGCTACCAATAGTAGTCCAAACGATGAGGTATTACAGTCACAGTCCTCTCTGGTGATATGCAATAGATCTGTATCTGGTACAGAGCAGAATTTAAGTTATTAATCCACGAACATGGTATTCCGCTTCACTTCACGACATGTCGCAATAGCTGATGTAGCAGGCGAGAGCCAATGAGCGTTGAGATCATTGCTGTAAAATGTGTCTGGTCAAGCTTTTTGAGGCGATAACTTTTGAATTCATAATCACGGGATTTGATATGGGATACAGCCATAACTAATGCATAATTGAGAACAAATAAATCATTAATTACTAGTTTATTTATGCTTAACTACTGCATTATTCAGGACCCTTAAAATGTAAAGTTAATCATTAATTACTAGTGTGTTCATTCTTAACTAATGATTAATTGTGAACAAGTTAATTAATTAATTAATGCTTAACCAATGCATTATTCTGGACCCATAAAATAAAGTGTTACCCTTTTCTTTTCTTTTTTTAAAAGTAGGTCTCTCATTTTTTCTGCAGCCTAACGCCTGTTTCACACATAATCCGTCTGCAGTGCGTGTGCGGTCCGTATGCAGTGCGTATGTGTTGCTGAAGCAGGAAGCGGCCATTGTGCTTTCACACAGCACACGTTTGCAGTGCGTAATGTTATATTCATTACGCTTATATATTTACAGTTGCTGGAGTAGTTTAGTACACGTAAACATGACACAAAGATTTGAAAACTTACTGTCGACACAAACAGCCGACGAAACTGCTTCCCATGCCTTTTCCTTCGCATTCAAATCTTTGTACAATACATTCTGCGGGTCATACAGAATTTTATGTTTTTCCACCTCAACGATAAGACGAGTGTCATCCATGTCACCTTGTTTTTGAATAGGTCCGCCTGTCACGTCATTGCCTGCTGGGATGCGAGTTTCCCTCCAACGGGGAAAAACATATCTGATCGCATTATGCAAGTAAACACTGTTCATTTTTTTTTTTAAATAAAATAATTGTTTTGAAATGATACAACTGAACTGTGAAATTGAAATGTTTCCTTTTGGCATGAATATAACTTGTTGCTGGCATGGCGTTAAATCATAAAAAAAAAAAATTCTTTATGTAATGTACTAAATGTACAAAATAGTTTAAATGTGCATAATTTCTTTTTTTCTCTTTTTTTTTTTTACAATTTCAGGTCAATCCATGCTCATTTTGCCCACACACAATCTGCTGTGCTGCACTTGCAGCACAGCAAAAATAGACTCGGTACGTAAACGATTGCTGCACTGCTGCAGACGCACCGCTCCTGGAACGCAATGACGGACCGCAACCGCGTGCAGTGTGAACGCTCTAATCCGTTAACATGGGTGCGTAAAAAAATACGCAACGCATACGCACTGCAGACGGATTATGTGTGAAACAGGCGTAACGCCGCACACTGGAGAACCAGCACAATGCCAGAAAACTTTAAGCCCTGACACTACTGAAAACATTAATCAACCTTAGTGAAATTAATTTATAAGCATTACTGAAAAAGACTCTTACAAACACTAGTGAAAAAACTGATCAACCTTAGCGAAATTCATTCATACACATAACTGAAATGAGAAAAGATTTCAGTAGTTGATGAGAGCTAATTTCACTTGAAAAGGGAAGCTGTAGCCGCACTTCCATTTAACTTGACACATGTCTCACAAACTCATTTAGGCAATGGCCCAGTTGTATAGGAAGCCAAACAATGGGAAGCCATTAACACTGAAAGTGGGATGAAACAGCGTGCTGTTACAGAACTGTTTATGCAAATGAAAAATGCAAAGGCCTGGAAACATAAGCAAACTAAAGCCGTATGTCTAATCAATATATGTTTAAAATTTGAAGGTGATACAAGCAAAAATGAATTTTACACAACCATTTATTTCAGTGCGTGTCTAGGCACCTTTCCAAAAAGGCCACTTGGAGATGCCAAAGGGACACTTGGTAACCACCTTTCACTGTGAATAATCACTTATACTCACTGAGTATAAGAAGTCTATTTGATCATTTCCATACATTTTATCATTCCAATATGACAAAGCACAATTTATATACTATATCTTGTATTTTTTTTTCCTCTTAAAAGTTTAGAAAAATGCAATCCAAGGATCATTTACATACAGCAATATACAGCCATACTACCCTGTTGTTGCCCTGATGGCACATTTACACAATCGTACATTTTATATTCAAATTCCAATGATCATTTACATACAGCAACATATAGCCATACCCAACCTGTTGTTGCCCTGATGGCAGATTAACATCAGTTTACAATTTTTCTATTCAAACGCAAAGGATCATTTACATACAACAATACCTCCCTGTTGTTACCCTGATGGCAGATTTACATCAGTTTACAATTTTTCTATTCAAACGCAAAGGATCATTTACACAAAGCAATTTACCATCATATCCACTCTATTGTTACCCTTATTGAACATTTACACCAGCAGCTAATGACCAAGACTGCAATCAAGACGCTAGATACAGCACTCTCCTCCGAATAATCCACATTTTCTTCATCACTGCTTCGCATAAGTTCTTCCAATGCAGCAGCAGGAGAAAACAACTTCTGTGCACGACATTGATCCATGGCTGACGAACGTATTACACGCGAGATTATGCTAGCAGTGCAAGTGCTACTGGCCAGCAGGTGTGTGTGTCCCTTATATTTTTTTTTCTGCAAGCAAATTGTTACGCAAATCAACACATTGGCGTAATCGTTATTGCATAGGCTAACGTTACAGGACAACACAATAGTTTGCCATTTCTGTCTTTTTACTTTTTTCCCCACTTACGTTTGCCTGTGTGCAATCACACGTCACTGAAAGCACCTGTCAACTTTTTTTTATACATGTATATGTGTCCAGTTTTCAGCGGACATCTTCTGGGCTGTTCTCATTCATTTACAGACACTCTACTAAATACAGTGATAAGTTATATTTCTTTGAATAAAGCGCTAGATGTGGACAGTTCGCCGAATAAACATGACAGCGCACCCATGAATAGAGCTTACAGGATGTAAACAATAGAAGTTATATATTCAAAAGCAGTTTGCATGCTTTTGGACAAATATTTACTATGGAAATCGTGTAATGGACTCTTCCCATGGAAAAAACGTTGATGTCACCATTATACTGGTAAACATTACAGTTCCACGACACAAAAAGGTAAGGACGCCCCCTTCCTTTTGTTGTCTTAGGAAATTGTTTACGGTCAAACAGAATAACAAAAAACTACTATAAAGTTATCTTGATTGTATAAAGCTTGTACAGGTTGAATCAGAATTGTTGTATCTTTCACACAACTTGATCAATTTCACTCAACTTGATCATTTTACTTGATAAAATGTATTGTAAACAAGCGATCAATGTAAACAATGTCACACATGAGGCCGTCGCCGATCCTTGAACGTAAAGGTGTTAATAGGAAATGCGGCCACAGCTTCCTTTTCAAGTGAAATTAGCTCTCATCATCAACTGAAACCTTTTCTCAGTAATGCGTATGCATGAATTTCACCGAGGTTGATCAGTTTCTCATTTCACTATTGTTTGTAAGAGGCTTCAGTTATGCATATGAATGAATTTCAATAAGGTTGATCAATGTTTTTTGTTTCACTAGTGTTTATAAGAGGCTTTTCAGTTATGCATATGAATTAATTTCACTAAGGTTGATCAATGTTTTTTGTTTTACTAGCGTTTATAAGAGGCTTTTCAGTAATGCATATGAATTAATTTCACTAAGGTTGATCAATGTTTTTCATTTCAGTAGTGTTTGTAAGAGGCTTTTCAATAATTATGGCCTACACGGCCCCTTATACTTTTCTACAAAAGCACTTATTGTAATTTATACGATCACAGATCATAACCTAGGTGTGTTGTGTTTGACAGAAACCTGGCTAAAACTAGGTTGGGCTAATGTGATGACATTCCAGATCATGATTTAGCCAAGGCTGCAAAACCAACTCCCTGTTACAAATATGGCAGAACTATCACTTATACCACTAAAGATTGCTTTGTAAATAATCTTCCTGATCAGTTTCAACTCCTCAGCATACCAGATATCTTAGAAGAACTCACAACACAAACTATTCACTCTCTCTTTTACAGCACTTTAGACATGGTTGTTTCTTTCCGCTTAAAGAAGATTAAGGAAAATAGTCTGACACTGTGGTACAACAAACACACTCATGCCATCTGAGAGCAGACCAAAAAATGGAGCGCAGCTGTAAGAAAACAAAAATAGTGGTATTTTGCATTTCGTGGAAGGACAGTGTTACTGCATACAGAAAGGCCTTAGAAACCACTAATCTGCTTACTTTTCAACTCTGTTAGAAGAGAACAAACACAACCCTACATATTTATTTACAGTGGCAAAATTATCAAGAAACAACTTCAACTTAAGATGTTTCCAAACACAAGGTTTGAAATTGTGACAATTTTGGTCACATATGCTCCCTAAATTTAACACTCTGAGGTCTGAAAACGCGCCGGCGTGTTTTGCAGGGTTTTTTTCACATTGCAGCAAAACAGACTTAAAATACTCAATTTTTTTGTCATAGAGACATAAGTAATATATCAATTGAAACTATAGAATCTTCTTTTATTTGTATACACTCAGAGTAAAAACACAATGTTGTGCCTTTTGTAAAATAAAGAAAACTAACATGATGCATGATTTCTCCTCTCCCTCTGAACGAAGTCCAATCTGATAGTTCTCAGAAAATGAACTAACTTAGTGAATACTAATCACAGAAAAATTAAACTTATGTCTAAAAAACGTTAAGATGTCAGGTTTTAAATCATGTAAGTCAAATCGAAAACAAACCTTCTTTGTTTATGTAATCTGTATGAAAAGAGAGCCATGTGAGAAGTCCGTGATTCAGCTCATTATCCGCTAATGCGGCCACGCCCACGGAGCCAGCGCTATTCAGACGCAAATTCAGAGGCAATACATGCATACATCATCTCAATCATGTATTTATTGTCTTGAAAAGTGTTTATCTGGATGTAAAAGTCATGGTTAGGGAGCTCTAGAAGATATTCAGTTAGTTCCTGTTTTCTTTTGTTCTATAGATTAATTTTAGATTAGTTTTTGTTTCTTTAGCGCCCTCCGGCTACAGTATGAATTGGAAACTCCATTCATGGAATAGCCTCTTCTTCTTTTAGATGAATTTGTGGACTAAAAATGCACAAAGAGCGCCCTCCGACTTCAAGGATGAATTGAAAACACCAGCGCTCATAGTTATGACAATGAATATTAAATAAATATAACTCCTCTGTATAGAAAATTGACATAAGAATATGAGAATCCAATATTTCTCCAAATGTGCATGCTTTTAAACTAAAAGCCTATATTCAGACTCTTTGCATCACAGAAATACATTATATTTTAAAGTATAATATAAAACCATTACTTTATATTGTAATAATATTTTTCTGTGTCTTACAAAAACTAAATCAATATATTGTTTTATATGAAGGAGTAGGCAGCATAATTTTTATATAATTTTGAAGCAAAAACTCTAGTCTACAACCTCCAATACCCTAAAGTATTGTAAACACAGATTAACTATACTTTTTTTGGCCTTATTTCAGTGACTTAAGTTTTTTGTTTTTTCAATAACCACGCATAAATGTTATTCCTTCAAAAACACAAACATGTACATACATGTTCCTCACATATTATTGTAGCCTAGTTTGTGCTGAATACAGTGTAATGACACTTTTTCCATTAATATGTTTATGAACAACTGAAAAAAGCACAAATGTCAGGGCATGTCAAAACTTCTCCAGGGCCCCAAATCAGCCTCAGACTCCAGAGGGTTAATGCGTGTGACCTCAATATATATTTGGAAGCATTTGTAAGAGTGCAAATAATTGTTGAGGTGCGACCTGTTTTCATTTCTCTACAAAACATTCGCTAATTACTACACAGTATGTGCCTGCTGTGAGCTGATTCAGTAACTGGTCCACTGTTCTATCACAACTGATTAAACTTCATCTTTACGTTCTTAAGTTAAAAGCAGATTTTAGGTTGGTTAATATTAGCATCAATCACTCCTTTTCATTGCGCTCCACTGTCACGTGACAGGGAGCTAAGTAGTGCGCAAAATGTAAAGAGCTGAAGAGAGAAGATGAAAAGAACACTGTTACACAGGGCTCGACATTAACACTTGAGGTTTTATATTTATAACATATAATTCAGTTAAGCAACATTATATGACCAAGAGTACAGTTTTTCTGAATATCCTGAATAAAACCATCACGATAGAAAATGTCACTGATTTCATACAACAGTTCAATAAACTGTAAAAAGTAGTTATAATTAAATCACTTACATTTTAGATGCAATATTGACTTTTTGTTCTGTTTCAGCAGTGAAAATAGTTTCAAACAAAGATCACAGCATAATAATAGCACATTTCATGACAACACAATCATGTTTAATTACTGAATGATTCAGTATTTTGAAAGAATCGGTCAAAGACTCAATGACCCATTCATAAACTGCCTCATTCTTGAATTAATCATCCACTTGTTAAAGGATTAGTTCACTTTGAAATGAAAATGAGCTAAACCTTTACTCACCCTCAAGCCATCCTAGATGTATATGACTTTGTTTCTGACAAAGACAATCAGAGAAATATTAATAAATATCCTGACGCATCCAAGCTTTATAATGGCAGTGATAGAGTATGAGCTAAACAAAGTGCTTCCATCCACATCCATCCATCATAAATGTGTGCTCCACACAGCTCTGGAGTGTTAATAAAGGCCTTCTGAAGCAAAACAATGCGTTTGTGTAAAATAAATATCCATATTTAAACAAGTTATGGAGTCGAATATCGAGCTTCCGCCAGACTCTTGCAGTTCACAAAGCTTACTCTACATCATGCACCTTCCCTATTAAACTAACGGAAAAAGTGTAATTGACAAAATTTTACACTTTCTTCATAACTTGTATATGGCTTGAGGGTGAGTAAAGGTTGGGCTAATTTTCATTTCAAATTGAACTAATCCTTTAATGCTGATGTAGAGGAATTACATCTCATAATGTACCTCAAACTGAGTAGTGTAACACTGAGAAATTCATGCTCAAGTTGTTCTTGTGATGGAGGTTCGGGTTGAATAACTATTTCTTCTAATGTTTCATCATTGGGCTCAGATTTATATGGTAAAATTGACACCATCGTTACTGTTTTTAACAAGCATACAGAGCTGAATCAGTTATGGTAATGGGCATTTGTTTCTGACTTGCGCTGTAAGCAGTAGACCAATCACAACAGACTGGGCCATCTGGCCAATCAGAGCAGAGCAGGCTCTTGGAAAGGAGGGATTTAGAGAGAATGATTCATCCATCGAGAAGTTTTACAATCATTGAATAATGTGGTGATATGCAATGTATATTATGAGAAAATGAAAGTGTTTCTTGACCTTGGATGCATGTAAAACTGTTGCAGGAGACCTCCAAAACAAAATTAGGAACCTTTCAAATACCATAATAGGGGCACTTTAAGACGGTCACTTGCCGCCACCTTTTGGCGGTTTAGTTTCATGTTTAAAAGTATCATTCTTTTCACCATTTCTTATTTCTATATTCAAAAAAGATTAAAACAATCTACATTATTTAATTCAGTTGTAATTTTTCAGTGTAAATGATTTAATTTGACTGGTAACAGCCCTACAGTCTTATTATTTTAATTGAATTTATTGATCCAATTTAAGAATTTAAAATGGAAGATGAAGCATACATTTAATAAGATTAGGGGAAAAGCCCTTTATAAAAGGTAAAAAAAAAATAATAATAAAAAAATGCCCTCGAGGTAAGTTTTATAAATATGCAGATTTAAAACTTTTGGAGCTACCAAGTAAAACAGCTAATTTCGAGTCCTGCAAACAGCACATCAGTAATGACTTTATGAATTTCTTTACTTGTAAGATTGATACTATTAGTGAGAAAGTTTTAACCATGCAACCATTTACTACAGTATCGCATAAGACATTGTGTTATAGAACCCCTGAGGAACAATTCCGTTCATTCTTTGCTATAGGAGAGGAAGAATTGTCTAAACTTGTTAAATCATCAAAATTAACATATATGTTAGACCCTATACTGACTAAGCTATGAAAGAGATGCGTGTAAAGGTATAACGGTATACGTATTCATACCGAAAATTTTCGGTGCGCTTCTTTCGGTTCGGTACATGTGTACAGAGTTGTATAGCCCATTAACCACTTTTAACCACCATTAACCACCGATAATCGCAATAAGCTCTGTGTTTTGTTACTTTCGATAAGAAACAAAGCCCCATTACTCAAATTCTGTCCATTTTATCATGAAATTCAATCAATAAATGCCATTTTGACGCTCTTTGATGTGGCATGACAGATCACTGTACAGTCGCCAGTCGATCATCTCTTCCTCTTTAATACTAGTTACAGAATAAACTTGTATGAACATCTGAAGGTAGGTCTGTGTTGAAAGATACAGTACAACTTACTGAAACATATGTGTAATTGCTCAGTGTTTCTACGACAAAGACGTCAATGAAATAGCTTGTAAACATTGTCATGTACCATTTACCTCATAAAAGCAATTCAGTGTCTACAGCTTGTTAGCTACCAAGAGAAATGAACACTTTCGCTTAATGTGCAATTTATTAGCCTATATATTCATTATATTTTACTTAACCTGTTAGTGATGTCTTGATTAATATATGTTTAAATAAATCTGTCATGAAAATGACAGTCACTGTGTATAAATGATTATATTTCAACAACAAATTGGAGTAAAAAGAATTTTATAATTAGATTTAGAAGTTAATGCAAACACTGCCTTATTGTAACAGTAAGCTGCACATATGTACCAGTCGGAGACAGAAGATAACAGTTAAGGTAGTTTATTGGACACAAGCAGAGGTTACAGTGACAACAGGTGAGTAGATAGTGGTTGTGGACGTGAATGATGAATGAATAGGTGATAATACTGTCCTTTGTGGTTTGCAGGTTTGTAGCAGTAGCAGACTGGAGACAAAGCTGGCGGATGACACTCACACAGACTTGGAGCACAGGAAGTAGTGCGGAGACACAGGAGACAGGTAAGTAGCAATGGGAGTCCCTGAGGTAAGCATAGAGGTAAGTTCCTTGACGCAAACAAGACCGGACAATGTGACTGTGTGTGAGTGTCTTAAATAGTGCTGGTGATGAGTGCACTGATGAGATGCAGGTGGCAGTGATTAGTACTTAGGGGAAGGTGTGCGCTGTGATTGGTGGATGCTGGAGCCTGGCGTGTCTGTGACACTTACATGTTTGCATACAATTTGTTATGTGAGTGTTGATTATTATTCTAAAAATAAATAGCTTCTAAATTTAGGCTAATAGTTTGGGCTCTGTTGTTAACCTTTAATATTACAGTAATGTGCAATTAAGGGCTCCATACATAGTTTACAGCCTTAGCAGACATAATTGTTTTTATCCTTAAACTTTTAGTTAAAAAATTTAATTTATTTAAAGACAGAGACACAATTTGTTCAGTAAACAAGAAGCAATTTTAGAAAAGAAGCAATTTTATGTTTAGTTTTCTTCCCCCTGCTGTAACAAACCCGCCTGAATCGTGACTTCAAAACCGAGGTACGTAATGAACCGTCAGTTTTGTGTACCGTTACACCCCTATAATATACTAATATATATATATATATAAATAAATAAATAAATAAATGTACACATATTCACACATTATATTGCCAAAAGTATTGGGACACCCATCCAAATCACTGAATTCAGGAGTTCCAATCACTTCCATGGCCACAGGTGTATAAAATCTAGCACCTAGGCAATGCAGACTGCTTCTACAAACATTTGTGAAAGAATGGATCCCTCTCAGGAGCTCAGTAAATTCAAGCGTGTTACCATGATAGGTTGCCACCTGTGCAAATCACTACTAAATATTCCAACAATACAACTGTTATAACAAAGTGGAAGTAGTTGGGAACAACAGCAACTCAGCCACAAAGGAATAGACCAAGTAAAATCACAGAGTGGGATCAGCGTATGTTGAGGCGTACAGTGCACAGAAGTCGCCAACTTTCTGCAGAGTTAATAGCTACAGATGTCCAAACTTCTAGTGGCCTTCAGAATAGCTCAAGAACAGTAGTAGAGCGCTTCATGGAATGGGTTTCCATGGCTGAGGAGCTGCATCCAAACCTTACATCAAGTGCAATGCAAATTGTCGGATACAGTGGTGTAAAGCATGCCGCCACTGGACTCTAGAGCAATGGAGAACATGTTCGCTGGAGTGACGAATCACGCTTCTCTGTCTGGCAATCCAATGGACAAGTCTGGGTTTGGCGGTTGCCAGGAGAACGGTTCTTGACTGACTGCATAGTGCCAAGTGTAAAGTTGGAGGGGGGTTGCTTTTCAGGGGTTGGGCTTGGCCCCTTAGTTCCAGTGAAAGGAACTCTTAATGTTCAGCATACAAAGACATTTTGGACAGTTTCATGTTCCCAACTTTGTGGGAACAGTTTGGGGATGGCCCCTTCCTGTTCCAACATGACTGCGCACCAGTGCACAAAGCAAGGTCCATAAAGACCTGGATTAGCGAGTTTGGTGTGGAGGAACTTGACTGGCCTGTACAGAGTCCTGACCTCAACCCGATAGAACACCTTTGGGATGAATTAGAGTGGAGACTGTGAGCCAGGCCTTCTCGTCCAACATTAGTGCCTGACCTCACAAATGCGCTTCTACAAGAATGGTCAAAAATTCCCATAAACACACTCCTAAACCTGGTGGAAAGCCTTCCCATAAGAGCTGATGCTGTTATAGCTGCAAAGGGTGGGCCAACTCCATTTTAAACCTACGGATTAGGAATGGGATGTCATTAAAGTTCATGTGCATGTAAAGGCAGACATCCCAAAACTTTTGGCAATATAGTGTATATTAGTATTCCCTTGTCCACTACTAATAAACTACTGCCTAATCACCAGTCACTTACCTGCTGCTGTGAAAGCGGCGTAAAGGGTCTGTTCTGTGACACGACGATAACTGACACCCAAAGTCGCTAATATCCAGTGTGGCATCTTCACTGAAGTTTCCTCGTTGTGAAAGCAGTGGAAAAGGCTCTTCTGGAGCAAGGAACTTCTCATAGACATGCTCAGACATCTGCAAGCTATATCAGAAGAACAGATACTGGTATCAGAGTTGACCTTACAACAAATAAATTACTGACAGCCCAAATATCCAATTAAATGTGCTGTGCTGAGAAGCCTTGTTGCTATTTGCCATTTTGTCAGTTAAGCCTTAAAGCTTACTGAACTGTCAGACACATACAAACATCCTTTTTTGGCAAATTATTTTAAGGTGAAATCTGGTAAAGTGCAGACCAGTTAATATAACAATATAACATTAAATTACAAAGTTTATCTATCATAGAGTGAAAGTTTATCATTTGCACACGTTTTAGCAGTTTTAAACCATTAAAGTGAGTTCTCTTTTGCGTCTTTTTGTGAATGAACTGACACATACCCACAAAATTATGTCAAAATGCCTGTCTCAGCGAGTATCCTCGTAAACACAGTTCTGTCTTACGTGAATGTAAACGATTGCAGGCATCCCACCCTGCAAAAAGTAATTTCCGGGAGATGGCACAGACAACCCCACCCCCTTAAAGGACATTGTATTACAACAGAATGATATTATAACATTATATTATATTGATTCATGTAAGCTGCATAACATGAGATTGTTCATTCAATAGTATTTGTGTGCAGAAAGTGAAAGTGAAATGTGTGACAAAATAATAGGAAATCCAAATACAAGTGGTCACAGGAGATGCATTTGAAACCCATGAACCCTTTGAGTATCTCAAGTTTGCCCTTTTTCTTGCAAGAAAAATAAAACTTTTAAAAGACAATTGGACGTGGTTGTCTTTTATACAGTGATATTTTATTTGCCCAAACATTTACAAAGACTATTTTTCAAATCATACATTTCACCTTTAAAGATTTCTTAAAAATTAGTGTTAAAATATAGTTTTGTCTCTTTAAGTGTAAGAGTGTGCACCACGATATATATTCATTTTTAATGTTATTGTTACTAGTCTGACTAGAAAATTTGGCCAGTATATTAAAGCCGATAAACAATGGATTATTTCCTTCAGCTGAGACACTTCAGATGCACACTGTTCGCCATGATGGTTTTGAATTATGTTTGAAATGTTTGAAATATGATTGAGACACTTCAAAAAAAGAAAATACAGTTAAATGCAACATATGCAGTCTATCATACAGGCTTCATAAAATTATGAGAATACTACTGTAAAAGAATGTTGTAAATTCTCTGTGCACCCGTGTTTTAGCATCTTGTTACAGGAAGAGCACATCCACAATGGAGTTACAACTTCATGACTATCACAGTTAATAGTATACGTAGTATGGTCAGAATGAGGTGACAATGACACTCGCTAAGGATATGAATCCAATGTAAATAAGTCGAATAGATCAAAAGTTATAAGCATATATAATTCTCTAGGTGGCGCTGGTCCAAAACTTCTCAGGCTCCTTCAGGGCATTGTGTTGATGACCCATACAGAGTTTTGTAACAATATGCTAATTCGTTATACAGAATTACATAAATGCAGAATTTTTGCACAAAATTCAAAATGGCCGAAAGCCAAAATGGACGATATGGGAAAATTGGATAACAATCAACTCGGTATGATGCCCCGAATCTAACAAAGACCAAATTTATTAATTTTAATAAATTAAAATTAATTGATTTTTGGACAAACCCATCAGAAGTTACAAGCAAAAATAAAAATTTGAGTATTTGAAAAATCCACATTCAATCCAAAATATCTGACTTCCTGTTGGTCAGAGCTAATGACTGTAAATTAGAAAGTTGTCTGGCTTAATGAGAACAATAAGTGTACCAAGTTTGGTGACAGTAGGTTAAACTAACCCCCCCACTGTTGTCAAAAGGTGGTGCTGTAAAGCCCCTGCTACACACCTGTTTCTAAGGCTTTGCCCATATCTACTGGACGACAATATTGAGGTGTGTGTCGAGTTTCATGCAATTTAAAGCATGTTAAGATTGTGCTGGAGAGTAGTGCCTCGATTGCTCCTGTCTGCCTCGCTGCTCAGTGTTTTGTATCTCCGTATAGCTTTGTTTTCTCTTACTTTTATTGAATCTCGTACTTTTTGTTGCTTATATTATCATTACTTTATATATATACTATTGCCCACCACATTAATCTGACGTCGCCAACTTGTAATCTTTGAATCTAAATCGCTGTTACAACGTGTTTGCATCTCGCTAGCTTGTTTAACTTGTCATCAGTCTTGCGCGCTCCTCTTCCAACACGTTCATCAAACAGCTGTGGCAACTCGGATCAGTCTACAAACACGGTGAGTTATGTCATCCTTTCCCAGTGTTATATCGTGTTCCATCTGTCACATGTTTAGCATAGCCCTCTCTGTCAGCAATGAGGGATTTACATGTCATAAATGTAGGGAAATAGTCAGGCTGACAGAGAGAATCTCAGAATTAGAGACACGCATCCAAACTTTAATCGAGGATAGTAAGAATGCAGGGGCTTCATATACTGTTTTGGATGCGACTAGCTTAGTGAACTCTGTACATTGTTCGGTTCCGGCTGTAGAGCCCGCGCAGCAGGGCACTTGGGTAACGGTGAGGCGGCCTAGTCACGGAAAACACCACTCTTCCGTTCCAATAAGAACATCAAACAGGTTCTCCCCACTCAGTGCCGCACACACTGAGAGTCCTTTTGAAAGTGCCCTAGGAATTGGCGATTCTATTACACGGAACGTGAAAATAGAGACACCAGCCACCATAGTCACATGTTTGCCGGGAGCCAGAGCACCTGACATCAAAGCAAATTTAAAAGTGAAGAGTTCATTTGCAAAAACCGATAAACGCCATTTTTAAAAAAAATGAACTAAGTGTTGTGCATTATTCTCCATATATAGCACGTTCTGTACCCTAAATCCATTTTGTCAGAAGAGCCGGTTTTGTCCACTTTCAGGCATCGCAAGTTCACGTTTTACAACAGAAGCCGACAAGCGCCCTTGTTGTTTGTGTACAGAAACCGATAAGTCCGTTTTAGCGAATCAGCGCGCAGTATTCAGGTCAGGTGACAAGGCTTCTAGTCACTTCAAAAAGACGTGCTAGCTGAGGGAAGTTTTATCAAAGCTCACTAAAAGTGATCGAGGATTTATGATTTCGACTCCTGTAAGTCCTTGTACACCATACACGACTTACATGCTGAAAAATTGGTTGTCCTTTTGTGTGTGTGTGTGTGTGTGCGCGCGCGCGCACATGCGTGTGTGGATGAGTGCGTGTGTGTGTGTACTTGTGTGCCGATCTGTGTGTGTGTGTTTGAGAGAGAGAGAGAGAGAGAGAGAGAGAGAGAGCGAGAGAGAGGGCGTGCGTGTGTGTGTATGTGTGCCGATCTGTTTGTGTGTGTGTGTGCGCGCGCGCGTGGGTGGGTGGGTGTGTGTGTGCGTTTGTGTGCACATGTGTGTTTGAGAGTGTTTTAAATGCAATTACTTGGGTTTTGTTTAACTATGAAACATGAAATGTGGAGTTATCTGCTTTTGCCAAAAAACGACTGTTGGAGTTATCTGCTTTTGCTAAAAAACAAACTTTTAATATATATATAAAACATACTTTCACTGAATTTTAATTTTTTAATTTACCTGTATTTTTTAGAGTTATCTTTACTTAATCAAAACAGCCCAACTGCAGTTTGATTGTTATTACTTGGAATGCACAATAAAAAAAACATGATTTGTGAGAATTCATAAAAATGGAGTTATCTGTTTTTGCAAATAAACTCTTCAAGTGCTGGCTAATGCTAATCATAAATACTCTAAAATTATTATTCACATCGGCACAAATGATGTTCGACTTCGCCAGTCGGAGATCACTAAAATTAATATTAAAGAGGTGTGTGAACTCGCAAGTACAATGTCAGGAGAAGTAATTTGCTCTGGTCCCCTTCCTGTTCGTCGGAGTGATGAGATAGTTAGCAGATTATCATCACTCAATGGCTGGCTGTCTAAGTGGTGTCCGCAGAATAATATAGGTTTCATAGATAATTGGAAAAGTTTTTGGGGCAGACCTGACCTGTTGAAAAGAGATGGTATTCATCCCTCCAGGGATGGTGCTGCTCTTCTCTCTAGTAATATGGCTCATAGTCTTAGAGCTGAAACATGACAAACTACGGCCCAGGTCAGGAAGCAGACAGACTGGCTAAACCGACCGTCTGCTAGCTGCCTCACGTTACAGAAGTCAGATAAATCCCAACACATAGAAACTCTTACACCTACTTTAAATGAGTCCAGGTTATGATTATCGACACAATCCTCGACAGAAAGGCAAAGGGGGAGGTGTTGCTGTAATTTATAGTAATATTTACAGTATTAGTCAGAAGTCTTTCAAATATAATTCCTTCGAAGTGATGGTGCTTTACATAACATGTAAGTTGACATTTGTGCTGGCTACTGTATACAGGCCATCAGGACACCATACAGACTTTATTAAAGAATTTGCTGATTTTCTATCAGATTAGTACTAGCTGCAGATAAAGTCCTTGTTGTTGGTGATTTTAATATCCATGTAGATAATAAAAAAAGACTCATTGGGATTGGCATTTACGGACATTCTAAATTTTATTGGTGTTAGACAACACGTGTCAGGACCCACTCATTGTTGTAATCATACTTTAGATCTAATATGGTCACATGGAATCGATATTGACGCCGTTGAAATTCTGCAGCAGAGCGACGACATCTCAGATCATTATCTAGTCTCATGTATACTACATTTACTTAACCTGTTAGCCAGCACCCCCGCTTTTGGAAAATCCTAAAAAAATGACATACCCAAACTAAAACAGATACAGTTCATGAACCCTTTGCACTAAAAGCATAAGTAAGGTCTCATTTGAAAGCAGACACTTTGCAGTTTATGGTAAACTAATAATTAATTATTGTCACAAAGAAGAAAATAGTTTAAAATAGCTTTGAAATTTTGAAAAGTTATTAGAAATTTATTTTTATGAAATATATTTATGAAAATGAAAGTGAAGTTGGCCTTGTGGCAATCTAGAAATGCACTGCAGCTAAAGCCACATGTCTGACCATGTTATATTTCAAATCTGATGATGATAGGTTTAAAACTCAGTTTTATTACATGTTTTTCAAGACCATGTCATGAGACTTTATTTAGAAAGGACTCTAAAATTTTAACTGATGTTTATTGTCATCTATTCAAGGGTATTGTCGATATTCTGTTTGTGGTGCTAAGTGCCCCATTCAGTTTCAGTCTCCCCTGAACACATTCACACCTCTCCAGCCAGCTTATGGCTCTTATTCTTTTCTTTTGTCTCTATTATAATTACTGATGTTCTATTCAAGATGATTTAATCCCTCATTTCATTCACCAAACTTCTCACTTCACCTTCTTTCAAACTGTATCTAATGCCCTTCTTTGAAAAAAAAAGAGAAAAAAAGTGAGCTTTACTATTAAAAATTATTTATTTGCATTAGCTTTAGATTAGAACAGGTGCATCTCTGGGCTCGTTAGCATATTAGCTTAGCACACCAACAAAACAACAATTTATAAGATTAAAACCACGTTTTTTCTCCAAACTTACTAGTCGATTGTTTTAAATAACCTTCTTTGATGTGATGTGGCTTTGGATCAAAAATCAGACAGAAAATATATCATTTTAGGCTATTCTGCACAATGAGAAAAGCTATCTCGATTAGCATTGCATTATAAATATTATCTACTATTATGAATACCTGACATGGCGTGAAGAACACAGATAAACCACATATCGTCACAATCGTGTATTTATTACTTGCAAAAGTTACGTTCTGTATGTTTATATCAATTATTATAGCGACGTCTGGTAGCCTCTGTTAGTTTCGTGTATGTCACATGACTGCCTCTTGTTCATGATGTATTATTTGTGGACTAAAGGTGCACAGAGCGCCCTCCGGCTTCGGGTATGAGTTGGACACACAGTAGTCAGTGTATGCAGCGCTCATATGATGAAAACAGCGCGTTTTGGGTAAAAATTTAATAAATATGACTCCTCTGTATAGAAAATTGACAAACGTATGACAGTCCATCAATATTTCTCCAAATGTGCATGCTTTTAAGCTAAAAGCCCCGAGGGATGTTATTTTGTGGAGTTTTTTTCATGATGATCGTACAGAGTTTTTTTTTCAATGGCTGAAGCTGACGCTCATATTTCAATGAAAAGGTAATGACTGTTTCTCATATTCATAACTCCCGACGCATATTAACAAATAACGGTCACTATACGATGTTGAGTGTAAAATAAAGATTACAAATTGAAGCTTGAGTCTTAGATCTTTTTAATGATGTATAGTTTGTCAAGGTAATTATATTGAATCTAACAGTAAATTTGAGCTAATTTAAAAAAAGAAGCTTCGGTGCGTCGGCATGACAGTGCTGGTTAACAGGTTAAAGAGGCTAAACTGCCTCCCTGCCATAAATATGGTAGAACCATCACTTCTACCACTAAAGATCGCTTTATAAATAACCTTCCTGATCAGTTTCATCGCCTTAGCATACCAGTAAGCTTAGAAAACCTTGATGTTGCAACAGAAACCTCTGTCTTTTCCAGCACATTAGATTCAGTCGCTCCTTTGCATTTAAAAAAGATTAAGGAATTTAATCCAATGCCATGGTACAGTGAGCAGACTCAGGCCCTAAAAACTGCAGCCAGAAAAATGGAGCGTAGCTGGAAGAAAACAAAACTAGAAGTATTTCGCATTTCGTGGAGAGAGAAAATGATTGAGTACAGAAAGGCCTTAAAAACTGCTAGATCTGCCTATTTTTCAAAACTCTTAGAAGAAAATAAACACAACCCTAGGTATTTATTTGATACAGTGGCTAAATTAACAAGAAATAAAGCTTCAACTTCTGATGTTTCCAAAGAGCACAGCAGTAACGACTTTATGAACTTCTTTACTTGCAAGATTGATAATATTAGAGAGAAAATTATAACCATGCAACCGTCTACTAGGGCTGCAACGATTAATCGCGATTAATCGTTTGCAAAATAAAAGTCTGTGTTTACGTAATATATATGTGTGTGTTCTGTGTATAATAATTATGTATATATAAATACACACACATACAGGTATAAAGTTTTGAAATATATGCATGTATTATAAATATATATATTTATATATATTTTATATTACATATAAACATAAATATTTTATATATAAATATAAAATTTTTCTTAAATATATACATGAATGTGTGTGTATTTATATATACATAATTATTATACACAGAACACACACATATATATATTACGTAAACACAGACTTTTATTTTGTAAACGATTAATCGCGATTAACCGTTGCAGCCCTACCGTCTACTACAGTATCGTGTCAGACATTGCATTGTAGTATCCAGGGATGGAAATTAGCACCCGCCACCAGCCAAATGCGGGTGATTTTGTGTTGTGGCGGGTAAACTGGCTTCACCTACCGGCCACCGTGGCGGGTAAATAAAAATAGCATACTGTTTCACCTGGACGGCGGACACTTTTAGAGGAGGCACACCTTCAAAAAAAATGTGGCGTTACATCGCACGCGTTGTGTTCACACCGCCGGCGGCGAGAGCGTCAAAGTGACAGGAAGTCATTCATTTTCAATGTGAGCCGGCGGCGAGCTCCGGCGAGAGCAGCGCGGCGCGTCCTGGAAGTTGAGAGCGCCGAGGAGAGTTGAAGTCGTAATTTTCGTCATCAGAGGGTTCGCAGACGGTTTGGACGTCCGCACTCCCCGTCTGCGTGCAACCCAATTTTCATGATGGCACGGACCGTGTGTGTGTAAACCAGCCCATGCGAAAGTGAATTGAGTGCTTGAAAACAAAAGTCCACTAGATAGTGCGCAGTGCACACGCCGAACGCATCTGTCCGCAGCCAAATACTTTTAAAGGCTCGCACGCTCGTCTGTATAAATAATAGAAATAATGTTGTCAATAACTTGCTAAAGCCTATCTATGTTAAATGTTACTACTAAAATCATTAAGAAGCGGAATAAATGGACAAAGAAAGTCCATTACCATGTCTTAACAATGATCTATTGCATTTGACCGTATTTTTTAAAGTGGATTTCTGAGACTTATGCATGAAGTAATGTAAGTAGTACAGAATTTTAAATGAGTCATATAGGTTATCTGAAAAACAACAACAACAACAAAAAAAAACCGGCTACATCTGAACATTATAAGATACTGCACAATATGTGCATAAATGTAACTCGTACACTCGTTGGGATGGATACTTTTTATTCAACTAAATAAAATGCAAATAAAACGTGATGGAAACACATTTAGAGAAGAAACTAATAGTACATTAATTAGGTATAAAACGTGCATTAAAAAAGTCTGTGACAGAATAATGAATCAACTAGAATAATCTTCGGACACATCGCATCTGAAATGATGCTATGACCAATCTGAAATTCCAAAGCCAGAGTCGAATCGGTCGAATTTAAACTTGAACTTGTTAAAAAGCCTTTTATAATTTTTATTTTATTTTTTAACATTTTTAGATCAGCAATGCAAACTCATAATGATGGAGGAGCACAAATGAGCCTACTACTGCTGTTGTCAATCCTAGAAATGTTTTTACCATTTTTGTCTGCATGTTTTAAATTTCATATCTTATTCATATTAAAATCTTCAGACTCATTCGCATTAGACGCGCGATTATGGATGGGGGAAAGTACCAGACATCCCAAGTCTCCCGGAAGTTCCGGGAGTCTCCCGCATATTGATAGCGGCTCCCTGATGCCCGCAAATTAGTTAAAATCTCCCGGAATCTAGAGCGAGCGAGCAAGAGCGCGCATAGAGACTGTTTCAAACTAGCGCGCGCAGGGCAGAGAGGGAGAGGGAGCGAGAGAGAGACCTTGCGTGTGTGTGCGAAGCGCATGTAAGACAGAGAGCATCCCGAATGGCCTTTTTCGGCAAATCAACCAATCAATTATCAGTGAGGTGAGTTGACAAGTTTCATTTCATGTGCATATTATTCAGGCTAGTTGCCAAGGCTACATGAAAACAACAAACTCCTTAGACCTGTTTAAAGTTGCAATGGAAAATAAATAAAAGCAGTTTACATAAATAGTATAAGCAGCTTATATAAATAGTAAAAATAATGTACATATTTAAACAATTAAATATGCCTATAGCTTATAGCTCCTTCCTCTTTTTTTTTTTGGGGGGGGGAGATGAAAATGACTTTTTGCAGGTTGGGATGTATGAAGTACTGTTTGAACGAACAGTACTGAAATGTATATCAGTTCATGGTTTGTGTGTGTATAAGAGAGAAAGAGAAAATGTCAGTATTTAATTGAAACTTGAGATTAAATAAACTGCTTAAGTATAGATCTTGTAGTATTAATTGTCACATGCAGTTACACATTGTCGGTTAAAAACAAGAAAGTGGCTGGTAAAAACATTGAGTGGCTGGTAGATTTTGAAATCTTGAAACAAAAAAGTTAATTTCCATCCCTGGTAGTGTCCCTGAGGAAAAATTCATTTCATTTACTGCTTTAGGAGAGGAAGAATTGTCTAAACTTGTTAAATCATCAAAATCAACAACATGTATGTTAGACCCTATACCAACTAAGCTATTGAAAGAGATGCTTCCAGAAGTCATAGATCCCCTTCTTAATATTGTTAATTCATCTTTGTCATTAGGATACGTACCAAAAACTTTTAAGCTGGCTATTATTAAATCTCTTATAAAAAAAAATAAAAAAAACAACTACATCCTAAAGAATTAGTCAATTACAGGCCGATCTCAAATCTTACTTTTCTGTCAAAAATACTAGAAAAGGCAGTTTCATCGCAACTATGTTCCTTTTTAGAAAGAAATAATATCTTTGAGGATTTCCAGTCAGGATTTAGACCGTACCATAGTACTGAGACTGCTCTCATTAGAGTTACTAATGATTTGCTCTTATCAGATCGTGGTTGTATCTCTCTATTAGTGTTACTGGATCTTAGTGCTGCATTTGACACTATCGATCACAATATTCTCTTAAATAGACTTGAAAATTATGTTGGCATTAGTGGAATTGCATTGGCATGGTTCAAATCATACTTATCTGACCGTTATCAGTTTGTAGTAGTAAACGATGAGATATCATATCGATCACAAGTTAAATATGGAGTACCGCAAGGCCCTGTACTAGGACCATTGCTTTTCACTCTGTACATGCTACCCTTGGGAGATATCATTAGGAAGCATGGCGTTAGTTTTCATTGTTATGCTGATGATACTCAGCTCTATATTTCTTCTCGCCCTGACGAAACTTACCAATTCACAAAATTAACAGAATGCATTGCTGATATAAAAAACTGGATGACCAGTAATTTCCTACTACTAAATTCAGAAAAAACAGATTCTTCACGTAATAACCTAGAATATTGTCTAACACTTGATGGCTGCTCTGTTAAGTCTTCGTCGTCAGTTAGGAACCTGGGTGTGCTCTTTGATACCAATCTTTCATTTGAAGGCCATGTTACTAGCATCTGTAAAACCGCTTTCTTCCATCTTAAAAATATAATCTAAACTACGACATATGCTCTCAATGAAGAATGCAGAACAGTTAGTTCATGCGTTCATGACCTCAAGGTTAGACTACTGTAACGCTCTACTGGGTGGTTGTTCCTCCCGCTTGATAAATAAACAACAGCTCCTACAAAATGCAGCAGCTAGGAGTCCTTACTAGAACTAGGAAGTATGACCATATTAGCCCAGTTCTGTCGTCACGGCATTGGCTTCCTGTTAAACATCGTATAGATTTTAAAAGCTTGCTAATTACTTACAAAGCACTAAATGGTTTAGCCCCCCAGTACCTAAGCGAGCTCTTAATGCATTATAGTCCTTCACGTTTATTGCAATCTCAGAATTCAGGCCAGCTGATAATACCTAGAATATCGAAATCAACTGCAGGTGGTAGATCCTTCTCCTATTTGGCACCTAAACTGTGGAACAACCTTCCACAGTTTTGTTCAGGATGCAGACACACTCTGTCAGTTCAAATCTAGCCTAAAAACGCATCTCTTTAACCTGGCATACACATAACAAATCCGTTAAAGGATTATTAGGCTGCATAAATTAGTTCAGCCGGAACCAGGAACACTTCCTATAACACCAGATGTACTTGTTACATCAGAAAAAGAATGGCATCTACGCTAATATTAGTCTTTCTGTTTATCCCGAGGTTTACCGTAGCCAACCGGATTCTGGGCCGTTTCCAGATGAGACTAGATCATCCATTGTGAAGACATCATCGACACGACAGCCAGTGCCACAGTTTCCTCAAAATTATAATCACGATTCTTAATCATGTTTATTCTATCAAAAGAGTAATGTAACTATGGCTATTTTGCAAGTTCTTTACCAACCTACACTTCACCCAAAAGGCCTGTAGGTGGCACAAAGACTTAAATTTAACCAACAAATGATAACTTCGTTAGATGGTAAATCAATACAAAAAATGGTTTTGGTGAGCGCTTTGTAATATGTATTTACATTAGATTTTAAAGCAACACAGTTCGTTTGCAATAAGACAAACCAGATTCAAATTGCCCGGCAAATTCGTAAAGCAAAGAAAAATCATTTCTAGCTGATCAACATTATGAAAACTGGTAAAACATTTAGGAACTTCAAAAGATAAAACAGCGAAATTCCTAATATTACTTCCAATATTTCCAAATTATGTTCATTTTCATAGAGCGGGCCAATATCGTAACGATTATTTAAAATCAATTGAGAGAAGCAGATATCGTTATCGTGATAAAATCCGATTAATCATGCAGCCCTAATTTAAATTTAATTTGACTTGACATTTGATATTCAACAGTATCCTTGACATTTATTCAACAGTGCTTTTGATCTGCCTGCATTGACACTATCCTTTAAAAGCAAAAATTATATACCAATTATCAATGTAAAGCTGCTTTGACACAATCTGCATTGTAAAAAGCGCTATATAAATGAAGGTGACTTGACTTGACTTGACTTAAGAGCCTCAAAAACACTCAAGAATATTATTACAGTTTGACATGTTGCCATGGCAACAATATTTAATTTATCACAGACACATTTTCAGGTCTACATCTGCCATGTTTTGACATTATTGTGATGAAGTTTGAAGCAAATCGGTGAAAAGTAAAAGTTTGGTGGTGATTGGATTAATCGCCTAGGAGGAGTATATCAAATTCCAGAGCATGCGTTTTTCAAACAACCCCTTAATAGCTGACTTCCTGTTGGGGTGGCGTTTAACTTAGAGTATGAAAGTTCTTGGGCCCGATGAGGTCTATATGTGTACCGAGTTTCATACTAATACGTGCAAGCGTGTTTAATATATGGACCAAATTTTCAGACTTTTTTCAAGGGGGCGCTGTCGAGCCCCCCTGCCACGCAAAGGTACCAGCCTCTGCAGCGTCCTAATGGCCGCGGATTCCAATGTGTGTGCCAATTTTCAAGAGTTTTTGAGCATGTTAAGGCCCCCAAAAAGTCCCGGAAGACAAAAAATAAAATAAAATAATAATAATAAATATAGCTGCGAGCAGCGATGACGGGCCAAAGCCCGGTGGCACCGCCACCCTGGTGGCTTCAGGGTAACTGTGCACTGTAACTGTAACTGTTTTAAATGACAATGGCCATTTAAAACAGTTAAGCTTAAAAGGACTATGTCAAAATCACATCACATTTACTGCACTATAAGGTGGCGCTATAGAGCCCCTCCTCCCTGCCCGTTTCTAAGGCTTTGTCCATGTCTACTGGCTAACAATCCTGATGTGTGTGTGGAGTTTCAAACAATTTGAAGCATGGTAAGAGTCTCAAAAGCATTCAAAACAAATATTAAAGTTTGATGCGTTGCCATGGCAACTGTGTTTGAGATATCACGATTCTTTCCAAAGGTCTACATCTGACATGTTTTGACATTATTTAAATGAAGTTTGAAGCAAATAGGGTAAAAATAAGATGGCGATCTCAAAGCATGCTGAAAGTAACATTTTCTGCTGCCATTTGGTGGCGCTATAACTTTGACTCACAATAGTCACATCTTTGTGATCAGCCTTGTAGAACGAAGACACAGCCGAAGATTAATCAAAATCAATTAATGTATGCAGAAGTTATAACACTTTGTTTCCCTTTTCATGCTATAAATTCGTTGCCTCGCCACGGCCGAACCATTCGAGATATCCAAAATGCGTTTGCAATTAAACAACTTCAATGTATTAGCACCAAGTTAAAAAAGTTTGGTGTAAATTGTATAAACCTTGTTGGAGTAGTCGTATTAAATTCAAAGCCTGTTTTTTCAAAAAATTAACATTCAAACCAAAACAGCTGACTTCCTGTTGGTCGGAGCTAATGAATGTAAATTAGAAAATTGTCCGGCTTGATGTGGCCAATATGTGTACCGAGTTTGGTGACTGTAGGAAAAACTAACCCCCCCACTTTTGTCAAAAGGTGGCGCTACTGAGCCCCTCCACCACGCCCATTTCTATGACTTTGTCCATGTCTACTGGTTGACAATATTGATGTGTGTGTCGAGTTTCATGCAATTTGAAGCATGTTAAGAGCCTCAAAAACACTCAAGAATATTAATACAGTTCGACCTGTTGCCATGGCAACAATATTTCAAATATCAAAAATCTTGTCATAGGTCTACATCTGCTGTGTATTGACATTACACTGATGAAGTTTGAAGCAAATCAGGTAAAAATAAGAGGGTGATCTCAAAGCATTTCAAAAAGTGATACACTTCCTGCTGCCAGTTGGTGGCGCTATAACTTTGACTCACAATAGTCACATCCATGTGATCGGACTACTACAACCAACACACTCGTGAAGTTTCATAAAGATCAATATATGTATGCAGACGTTATAACACATTTCCTGTTTCCTTTTTCTCGCCATAAATTTGTTGCCTCGCCACGGCCAAACCGTTCGAGATATCAAAAATCCCCTGGCAAATTTTAATCATCAGTGTCTTGACTTCATGCTGACCGAGTTTGGTGGCGATCGGATTAATCGTCTAGGAGGAGTATATCAAATTCCAGAGCATGCGTTTTTCAAACAACCCTTAATAGCTGACTTCCTGTTGGCGTGGCGTTTAACTTAGAGCGCGAAAGTTGTTCGGCCCGATGAGGTCTATATGTGTACCGAGTTTCATATTAATACGTGCAAGCGTGTTTAATATATGGACCAAATTTTCAGACTTTTTTCAAGGGGGCGCTGTCGAGCCCCCCTGCTACGCCCGGGTACCAGCCTCTGCGGCGTCCTAATGGCCGCGGATTCCAATGTGTGTGCCAATTTTCAAGAGTTTTTGAGTATGTTAAGGCCCCCAAAAAGCCCCGGAAGACGGAAAAAATAAATAAATAAATAAATAAAACAATAAATAAATATAGCTGCGAGCAGCGATGGCGGGCCCAAGCCCGGTGGCACCGCCACCCCGGTGGCTTCAGGGCAACTGTGCACAGCGGGCAATAGGCACTTAAAACGGTTAAACATCAAAGGACTATGTCAAATTCACTCCACATTTACTGCACTACAAGGTGCCGTTATAGAGCCCCTCCTCCCTGCCCATTTTCAAAGGATTACATGTGCCAAGTTTTAACATTATTCTGATGAATTTTGAAGCAAATCAGGTAAAAATAAGAGGGTGATCTCAATGTATGCTGAAAGTGACACATTTTCTGCTTCCAGTTGGTGGCGCTATGACTTTGAATCACAATAGTCAAATCCATGTGATCAGCCTTGTACAACGAAGACTAAGCCAAAGTTTCATCAAAATCAATTAATGTATGCAGAAGTTATAACACTTTGTTTCCCTTTTCTTGCCATAAATTCGTTGCCTCGCCACGGCCAAACCATTTGAGATATCCAAAATCCGTTTGCAATTAAACAACTTCAATGTGTTCGCAACAAGTTAAAAAAAGCTTGGTGTAAATTGGATAAACCCTGTAGGAGTAGTAGTATAAAATTCATAGCCTGTTTTTTCAAAAAAATTAACATTCAAATCAAAATAGCTGACTTCCTGTTGGTCGGAGCTAATGAATGTAAATTAGAAAATTGTCCGGCTTGATGAGAATAATATGTGTACAGAGTTTGGTGACTGTAGGAAAAACTAACCCCCCCACTTTTGTCAAAGGGTGGCGCTACTGAGCCCCTCCACCACGCCCATTTCTATGGCTTTGTCCATGTCTACTGGTTGACAATATTGATGTGTGTGTCGAGTTTCATGCAATTTGAAGCATGTTAAGAGCCTCAAAAACACTCAAGAATATTATTACAGTTTGACCTGTTGCCATGGCAACAATATTTCAAATATCAAAAATCCTGTCATAGGTCTACATCTGCTGTGTATTGACATTACACTGATGAAGTTTGAAGCAAATCAGGTAAAAATAAGAGGGTGATCTCAAAACATTTCAAAAAGTGATACACTTCCTGCTGCCAGTTGGTGGCGCTATAACTTTGACTCACAATAGTCACATCCATGTGATCAAACTCCTATAACGAACACACTCGTGAAGTTTCATAAAGATCAATATATGTATTAAGACGTTATAACACATTTCCTGTTTCCTTTTTCTCGCCATAAATTCGTTGCCTCGCCACGGCCAAACCGTTCGAGATATCAAAAATCCCCTGGCAATTTTTAATCATCAGTGTCTTGACTTCATGCTGACCGAGTTTGGTGGCGATCGGATTAATCGTCTAGGAGGAGTATATCAAATTCCAGAGCATGCGTTTTTCAAACAACCCTTAATAGCTGACTTCCTGTTGGCGTGGCGATGAACTTAGAGCGCGAAAGTTGTTCGGCCCGATGAGGTCTATATGTGTACCGAGTTTCATACTAATACGTGCAAGCATTGTTTAATATATGGACCAAATTTTCAGACTTTTTTCAAGGGGGCGCTGTCGAGCCCCCCTGCCACGCCCAGGTACCAGCCTCTCCGGCGTCCTAATGGCCGCGGATTCCAATGTGTGTGCCAATTTTCAAGAGTTTTTGAGCATGTTAAGGCCCCCAAAAAGCCCCGGAAGACGGAAAAAAAAAAAAAATAAAATAAAAAAAAAAATAATAATAAATATAGCTGCGAGCAGCGATGGCGGGCCCAAGCCCGGTGGCACCGCCACCCCGGTGGCTTCAGGGCAACTGTGCACAGCGGGCAATAGGCACTTAAAACGGTTAAACATCAAAGGACTATGTCAAATTCACTCTACATTTACTGCACTACAAGGTGCCGTTATAGAGCCCCTCCTCCCTGCCCATTTTCAAAGGATTACATGTGCCAAGTTTTAACATTATTCTGATTAATTTTGAAGCAAATCAGGTAAAAATAAGAGGGTGATCTCAATGTATGCTGAAAGTGACACATTTTCTGCTTCCAGTTGGTGGCGCTATGACTTTGAATCACAATAGTCAAATCCATGTGATCAGCCTTGTACAACGAAGACTGAGCCAAAGTTTCATCAAAATCAATTAATGTATGCAGAAGTTATAACACTTTGTTGCCCTTTTCTTGCCATAAATTCGTTGCCTCGCCACGGCCAAACCGTTTGAGATATCCAAAATCCGTTTGCAATTAAACAACTTCAATGTGTTAGCAACAAGTTAAAAAAAGCTTGGTGTAAATTGGATAAACCCTGTAGGAGTAGTAGTATAAAATTCATAGCCTGTTTTTTCAAAAAATTAACATTCAAACCAAAATAGCTGACTTCCTGTTGGTCGGAGCTAATGAATGTAAATTAGAAAATTGTCCGGATTGATGAGAATAATATGTGTACCGAGTTAGGTGACTGTAGAAAAAACTCACCACCACTCATTTGTCAAAAGGTGGCGCTACTGAGCCCCTCCACCACGCCCATTTCTATGGCTTTGTCCATGTCTACTGGTTTGACAATATTGATGTGTGTGTCGAGTTTCATGCAATTTGAAGCATGTTAAGAGCCTCAAAAACACTCAAGAATATTATTACAGTTTGACCTGTTGCCATGGCAACAATATTTCAAATATCAAAAATCCTGTCATAGGTCTACATCTGCTGTGTATTGACATTACACTGATGAAGTTTGAAGCAAATCAGGTAAAAATAAGAGGGTGATCTCAAAGCATTTTAAAAGTGATACACTTCTTGCTGCCATTTGGTGGCGCTATAACTTTGACTCACAATAGTTACATCCATGTGATCAGACTACTACAACCAACACACTCCTGAAGTTTCATAAACATCAATCAATGTATGCAGAAGTTATAACACATTTCCTGTTTCCCTTTTCTCGCCATAAATTCGTTGCCTCGCCACGGCCAAACCGTTTGAGATATCCAAAATCCGTTTGCAATTAAACAACTTCAATGTGTTCGCAACAAGTTAAAAAAAGCTTGGTGTAAATTGGATAAACCCTGTAGGAGTAGTAGTATAAAATTCATAGCCTGTTTTTTCAAAAAATTTACATTCAAACCAAAATAGCTGACTTCCTGTTGGTCGGAGCTAATGAATGTAAATTAGAAAATTGTCCGGCTTGATGAGAATAATATGTGTACCGAGTTTGGTGACTGTAGGAAAAACTAACCCCCCACTTTTGTCAAAAGGTGGCGCTACTGAGCCCCTCCACCACGCCCATTTCTATGGCTTTGTCCATGTCTACTGGTTGACAATATTGATGTGTGTGTCGAGTTTCATGCAATTTGAAGCATGTTAAGAGCCTCAAAAACACTCAAGAATATTATTACAGTTTGACCTGTTGCCATGGCAACAATATTTCAAATATCAAAAATCCTGTCATAGGTCTACATCTGCTGTGTATTGACATTACACTGATGAAGTTTGAAGCAAATCAGGTAAAAATAAGAGGGTGATCTCAAAACATTTCAAAAAGTGATACACTTCCTGCTGCCAGTTGGTGGCGCTATAACTTTGACTCACAATAGTCACATCCATGTGATCAGACTCCTATAACGAACACACTCGTGAAGTTTCATAAAGATCAATATATGTATTAAGACGTTATAACACATTTCCTGTTTCCTTTTTCTCGCCATAAATTCGTTGCCTCGCCACGGCCAAACCGTTC
Organism: Chanodichthys erythropterus; assembly: GCF_024489055.1. Taxonomy (NCBI): domain Eukaryota; kingdom Metazoa; phylum Chordata; class Actinopteri; order Cypriniformes; family Xenocyprididae; genus Chanodichthys; species Chanodichthys erythropterus. Next base: position 8,883,654 of record NC_090223.1, read on the forward strand.
GAGATATCAAAAATCCCCTGGCAATTTTTAATCATCAGTGTCTTGACTTCATGCTGACCGAGTTTGGTGGCGATCGGATTAATCGTCTAGGAGGAGTATATCAAATTCCAGAGCATGCGTTTTTCAAACAACCCTTAATAGCTGACTTCCTGTTGGCGTGGCGATTAACTTAGAGCGCGAAAGTTGTTCGGCCCGATGAGGTCTATATGTGTACCGAGTTTCATACTAATACGTGCAAGCATGTTTAATATATGGACCAAATTTTCAGACTTTTTTCAAGGGGGCGCTGTCGAGCCCCCCTGCCACGCCCGGGTACCAGCCTCTCCGGCGTCCTAATGGCCGCGGATTCCAATGTGTGTGCCAATTTTCAAGAGTTTTTGAGCATGTTAAGGCCCCCAAAAAGCCCCGGAAGACGAAAAAAAAAAAAAAAAAAAAAAAAAAAAAAAAAATAATAATAATAATCCTTAGAAGAACAAGAGGGCCCTGCGCGAATTTTCGCTTGGGCCCTAAATATAGCTGCAAGCAGCAATTACGGGGCCAAGCACAAAAACGGCACAAGAAGCCAGCCAACATGGCCGTGAGCATCAGACCAACAGCAGCAGTGAGCAATTAGAAAAAAAAGTTATTAGCATTTTTGTCAAGTTTGTTATAACTTTTGAGCACGAGGTGGCGCTGGTCCGAAACTTCTCAGGCTGCTTCAGGGCATTGTCCTGATGACCCATACCAAATTAATGAATTTTGGTCAAACCCATCAGAAGTTATAAGCAAAAATAGCCATTTTTCATATCTCCACTCCAGTAGGTGGCGCTGCGCCGAAACACTGTATGATGCCTCAGGTCATGCTTGTGATGACACGTACCAAGTTTGGTCTGAATATGTCGAAGCATTGTAGAGATACAGCTTCAAGAGTAATTTTTGCATCATCTCTCAAATTCTTTGCTCCGGTATACGAAAACGGTTTGACTTATCAACTTGAAATCCATAACTTTTTGTCGGCATGGTCTGAAGATGATACGGTTCAATTTTGGTGAAAATCGGAGCAAAGGTCTAGGAGGAGTTTGAAAAAGTAGGTTTTTAAAGAAAAACAATATGGCGGACAGGAAGTTCAGCTGAATATGGCAAATTTGATATCTATGTTTTCAGCATGACCCAAGGAATCTATTGAGACCAGTTTCATTACAATCGGTAGATATAATCAAAAGTTATTAGCATTTTTGTCAATTTTGTTATAACTTTTGACCACAAGGTGGTGCTGGTCCGAAACTTCTCAGGCTCCTTCAGGGCATTGTCCTGATGAACCATACCAAATTTATGAATTTTGGTCAAACCCATCAGAAGTTATAAGCAAAAATGGCATTTTTAATATCTCCACTCCAGTAGGTGGCGCTGCGCCGAAACAGAGTATGCTGCCTCAGGTCATGCTTGTGAAGACACATACCAAGTTTGGTCTGAATATGTCAAAGCACTGAAGAGATACAGCTTCAAGAGTCGTTTTTGCATCATGCCTCAAATTCTTTGCTCCGGTATACGAAAACGGTTTGACTTATCGACTTGAAATCCATAACTTTTTGTCGGCATGGTCTGAAGATGACACGGTTCAATTTCGGTGAAAATTGGAGCAACGGTCTAGGAGGAGTTCGAAAAAGTAGGTTTTGAAGAAAAACAATATGGCGGACAGGAAGTTTAGCTGACTATAGCAAATGTGATATCTATGTTCTCAGCATGACCCAAGGAATCTACTGAGACCAGTTTCATTACAATTGGTGAATACAGTCAAAAGTTATTAGCATTTTTGTAAATTTTGTTATAACTTTTGACCACAAGGAGGCGCTGTGCCGAAACTTCTCAGGCTCCTTCAGGGCATTGTGCTGATGACCCATACCAAGTTTTGTAAAGATACGTTAATGCGTTCGTAAAATACAGCATTTTAGCACAAAATTCAAAATGGCCGACGGCCAAAATGACCAAAACCAAAATTTATGATTTTTGGACAAACCCATCAGAAGTTATAAGCAAAAATACCAATTTTTCATATCTCCGCACCAGTAGGTGGCGCTGCGCCGAAACACTGCATGGTACCTCAGGTCATGCTTGTGATGACATCACGGGAACCGCGCTCCAGTGGTTCGAGTCTTACCTCTCAGGTAGGTCCTTCAGGGTATCTTGGAGAGGTGAGGTGTCCAAGTCACATCATCTTGCTACTGGGGTACCTCAGGGCTCTGTGCTTGGTCCACTTCTTTTCTCCATCTACACGTCATCACTAGGATCGGTCATTCAGGATCATGGTTTCTCCTACCACTGTTATGCTGATGACACACAACTCTACCTCTCATTCCAACCAGATGATCCGACGGTTGCTGGTCGCATCACAGCCTGCCTGACAGCCATTTCTGCCTGGATGAAGGACCACCACCTCCAACTCAACCTTGCAAAAACGGAACTGCTTGTGATCGGTGCAAACCCAACACTTCATCACAACCTTTCAGTTCAACTTGGGTCTTCAACCATCACTCCTTCCAGGACAGCCAGAAACCTTGGAGTGGTGATGGATGATGGTCTAACCTTCACAGATCATGTTGCAGCAACGACCCGGTCCTGCAGATTTGCCTTGTACAACATCAGGAAGATTAGACCCTTCCTATCTGAACATTCCACACAAATTCTTGTCCAAGCTCTTGTTCTGTCCAGACTGGACTACTGTAATGCTCTCTTGGCTGGCCTTCCAGCATGCACTATCAAGCCTCTACAACTGATCCAAAATGCTGCAGCAAGACTGGTCTTCAACGAACCGAAGAGAGCGCACGTCACTCCTCTCTTCATCAGTCTGCACTGGCTGCCAGTAGCTGCTCGCATCCAATTCAAGGCTCTGATGTTTGCTTACAGAACGACAGCTGGCTCTGCACCGCTATACCTTAACTCACTACTTCAGACTTACGCGCCCTCCAGAAACCTGCGTTCTGCAAGTGAACGGCGCCTTGTGGTGCCATCACATAGGGGCACAAAATCACTCTCACGGACCTTCTCCGGGACTGTTCCTGGCTGGTGGAATGACCTACCACGCTCTATCCGAGCAGCCGAGTCTCTAGCCATTTTCAAAAAAATGCTAAAGACGTATCTTTTTCGTCAGCACTTGACCCAGTAGTAGTAGCACTTACATTGACTAATATTCTTCTCCTATCTGTGTATTTATTTATTTAAAAAAAAAAAAAAAAAAAAAATTTCGCTATGAGCACTTTACTGACATAACTGTGACTTCACTCAGCACTTACATACTGTTGTTCTCATGTTGATTTAATTGATTCTACTACTCTCATTTGTAAGTCGCTTTGGATAAAAGCGTCTGCTAAATGACTAAATGTAAATGTATGTACCAAGTTTGGTCTGAATACGATAAAGCGTTGCGGAGATACAGCCTTACTTCTGTTTTCGCAAGCACTACGTACAATTCGTTCGTTAGTTTTTCGAAAACGGTTTGAGGAATCAACTTGAATTCCATAACTTTTTGTCAGCATGGTGTGAAGATGATCTGATTCAATTTTCATGAAAATCGGAGTAATGGCCTAGGAGGAGTTCGAAAAAGTAAGTTTTTCAGAAAATTCAAAATGGCGGGAACATTTTCATGACGGAAAATGACGTCATAGGGTGCGATCGATTCGTCTTGACCCAAGGAATCAGAGGAAAAAAGAGTTTTGTTTCTAGCCCTTACGGTTCAAAAGTTATTAACATAAACATAAGTGCAACTTTGGACAGCTGGTGGCGCTAGAGGGATTGAGTTAGAGACTCCAAATTGGCTATGGTCATAGATCAGACTGTCCTCTAACTGTGTGCCAAATTTCATAACTTTCCCGCAAGCGGTTCTATGGGTTGCCATAGACTTCAAGAGCGGAAGAAGAAGAAGAAGAAGAAGAATAAAAAAAAAAAAAAAAAAAGAACGCCAACAATAACAATAGGTGCCTCCGCACCTTCGGTGCTTGGCCCCTAAATATAGCTGCAAGCAGCAATTACGGGGCCAAGCACAAAAATGGCACAAGAAGCAAGCCAACATGGCTGGGAGCATCAGACCAACAGCAGTAGTGAGCAATTAGAAAAAAAGTTATTAGCATTTTTGTCAATTTTGTTATATCTTTTGACCACAAGGTGGCGCTGGTCCGAAACTTCTCAGGCTCCTTCAGTGCATTGTCCTGATGACCCATACCAAATTTATGAATTTTGGTCAAACCCATCAGAAGTTATAAGCAAAAATGGCATTTTTAATATCTCCACTCCAGTAGGTGGCGCTGCGCCGAAACAGAGTATGCTGCCTCAGGTCATGCTTGTGAAGACACATACCAAGTTTGGTCTGAATATGTCAAAGCACTGAAGAGATACAGCTTCAAGAGTCGTTTTTGCATCATGCCTCAAATTCTTTGCTCTGGTATACGAAAACGGTTTGACATATCGACTTGAAATCCATAACTTTTTGTCGGCATGGTCTGACGATGACACGGTTCAATTTTGGTGAAAATCGGAGCAACGGTCTAGGAGGAGTTCGAAAAAGTAGGTTTTTAAAGAAAAACAATATGGCGGACAGGAAGTTTAGCTGACTATGGCAAATTTGATATCTTTGTTCTCAGCATGACCCAAGGAATCTACTGAGACCAGTTTCATTACAATTGGTGAATACAGTCAAAAGTTATTAACATTTTTGTAAATTTTTTTATAACTTTTGACCACAAGGAGGCGCTGTGCCGAAACTTCTCAGGCTCCTTCAGGGCATTGTGCTGATGACCCATACCAAGTTTTGTAAAGATACGTTAATGCGTTCGTAAAATACAGCATTTTAGCACAAAATTCAAAATGGCCGACGGCCAAAATGGCCGAATTGGGAAAATTGGATATCATTCGACTCGGCATGATTCCTCGAATCCAACGAGACCAAATTTATGATTTTTGGACAAACCCATCAGAAGTTATAAGCAAAAATACCCATTTTTCATATCTCCGCACCAGTAGGTGGCGCTGCGCCGAAACACTGCATGGTACCTCAGGTCATGCTTGTGATGACATGTACCAAGTTTGGTCTGAATACGATAAAGCGTTGCGGAGATACAGCCTTACTTCTGTTTTCGCAAGCACTACGTACAATTCGTTCGTGAGTTTTTCGAAAACGGTTTGAGGAATCAACTTGAATTCCATAACTTTTTGTCAGCATGGTGTGAAGATGATCTGATTCAATTTTCATGAAAATCGGAGTAACGGCCTAGGAGGAGTTCGAAAAGGTAAGTTTTTCCGAAAATTCAAAATGGCGGGAAAAATTTCATGACGGAAAATGACGTCATAGGGTGCGATCGATTCGTCTTGACCCAAGGAATCAGAGGAAAAAAGAATTTTGTTTCTAGCCCTTATGGTTCAAAAGTTATTAACATAAACATAAGTGCAACTTTGGACAGCTGGTGGCGCTAGAGGGATTGAGATAGAGACTCCAAATTTGCTGTGGACAAAGGTCAGACTGTCCTCTAACTGTGTGCCAAATTTCACAACTTTCCCGCAAGCGGTTCTATGGGTTGCCATAGACTTCAAGAGCGGAAGAAGAAGAAGAAGAATAATAATAAAAAAAAAAAAAAAGAACGCCAACAATAATAATAGGTGCCTCCGCACCTTCGGTGCTTGGCCCCTAATAATAAACGGAGCAATTCCAATAGGGTCCTCACACCATCGGTGCTCGGGCCCTAATTAAAGCTACAAGCAGCGTTGAGAGGGCCCTCGCACCCGGGCTCACCGCCACCCGTTGGCCTCAGGAAAACAGTGAACAGTGGGCGTCATGCATTTAAGTGAGTGAATACAGGAGAATTATGCCAAAGTCATTTTGAAATACCACACTTCCTGCGGCCAACAGGTGGCGCTTTCACCATAACTGAATTTTGCCATGTTGATGTCTTCAGGCCAGGACTATCATTGAACACGTGAAGTTTGAAGCAGATCGGACATTGTATGCCTGAGTTACAACAACTTCCTGTTTCTTTCGTGGCGTTAATCGCATAAATTAGCACTCAGCCAAGTGTTGCATGATTTAACGTGTCTCTAGCATGTTTGGTACTTCGTGGCATAATGAAATGTGACTCTGGTAGTGAATTACATCCTGAAGCATGCCATTTCCTGTTGCCAGCAGGTGGCGCTATGACTAACTGAATATTGTCATATAGATGTCTTTAGGCCAGGACTCTTATCACACATGTGAAGTTTGGGGCAGATCGGACATTGTATGCCTGAGTTACAGCAGCTTCCTCTTTCATGGCGAAACATCAGAATTTGTCAGGCCGCCACGGACACGCCATTCAGCGAAAACTCAAGATCTTTGAAATTTATCATCGCTAAGGTCTTGAGATTAGACTGACAACATTTGATGTTGATCTGGTTAAATCTCTATGAGGAGTTAATCACAGTATAAAATATGTCATTTCCTGTTGCCTGCAGGTGGCGCTATGACTGTAACTGAATATTGTTATGAAGATGTCTTCAGGTTAGGACTCTAATAAAGCATGTGAAGTTTGGGGCAGATCCGACATTGTTTGTCTGAGTTACAACAACTTCCTTTTTCATGGCGAAGACATCAAACTTTGTCAGGCCGCCACGGACACGCCCTTCAGTGAAAGCTCTAGATCTTCGCAATTTAACGTCACAAAGGCCTTTAGATTAGACTGACCAAAAATGACATTCATCTGATTAAATCTCTAGGAGGAGTTCGTTAAAGTACAACGTCTGGAAAATGCAAAAAACGGTGAATTAATTCAAAATATCTGACTTCCTGTTTGGTTTCGGATTTCGCTCCAAGAGAATTTTTTGTAGGTACTGGGCTGATAAATGTGTGTACCGAATTTCAAAGCCCTAGTGTAATGTAGCGAGCGGGGCTGTACGTTAGATGGCGCTATCGAGCCATTTTGCCACGCCCAATTCCGAAACCCATAACAGACGTAAATTTTCACCACTTCTGACGCGTGTGCAAAGTTTCATGAGTTTTCGAGCACGTTTAGGCCCTCTAAAATGCGATTCACTTTGGAGAAGAATAATAATAATAATAATAATAATAATAAACGGAGCAATTCCAATAGGGTCCTCACACCATCGGTGCTCGGGCCCTAATAATAAACGGAGCAATTCCAATAGGGTCCTCACACCATCGGTGCTCGGGCCCTAATAATAATAATAATAATAAACGGAGCAATTCCAATAGGGTCCTCACACCATCGGTGCTCGGGCCCTAATAATAATAATAATAATAATAATAAAAATAAATAAATAAATAAAAAAAAGAACGCCAACAATAACAATAGGTGCCTCCGCACCTTCGGTGCTTGGCCCCTAAATATAGCTGCAAGCAGCAATTCGGGGCCAAGCCCCAGAAGGGGCAGTAGTGCAATACGGAGCAGGAAGAGCAAAAACAGCAGAAATTGAATGTACATGCAAAACAGCTGGTTCAGAAGGACAGGTGGAAATGAAATGAAAATCAATAGAAGTTCAGAGAATGAACAGGGAATGAACTAAAAACACTTGTATCTCATTCAAGAGGAATAAAGATTAGTACAATGCTTATTTGGATAAAAAAGGTATCAAAATGACTCATTACACACAATTGTATAAAGGAACCCCACACGGGATTCGAACCCACGACCTCCGAGTCCAGTGTCCATTTCTCATCTCATTGCACCACTGTGCAGGTGAATGTTGGCACACCTGCCGAAGTTCATTAGTTCATGTGAAAATGAACTCAAAATGAAGAATTTTTATAAAACTGCACTGAATGTTATATTTAATAACTACTTTAGATCATTCTGCAGCTCATCATGCTGTAGCGCAATACAGAGCAGGAAGAGGAAAAACAGCAGAAAATGAACAAACATGAAACAGCTGGTTCAGAATTACGGGCGAAAATGAACTCAGAATGTACATAAGCTTAGATGAAAATGAACACAGCATGAAACAAAAAGCATTTATTTCTAATCCAAGAGGCAGTAAAGGAATCAAAACACACTATTTCATAAAACCGCTCCACCTGGGATTCGAACCCACTATCTTGGGGTGCAGAGCTCATCAGGTAACTGGCTTTACACATTGAGCTACTTGAGGATGCACATTCAACAATCTGTGGAAGAGAACTTTTAGTGTAAGAAAGAATTTACAAAAAAGCATTACTTAGCATGCTAACCATATTAGCATGCTAAGCTAACTTAATGCTAATGAAGCTCATGGTTAACTTGATAGCTGAAGAGCCACATTAAAGAGAATGACAACTGGTTAGCATGCTAAGCAATTAGCATGCTAAGCTAACTAGCATAAGACAACAAACACAAGCAAGGTCACATTCAGAGATGAATATCTTGGGAATGGTAGCGAATATCAAAAATCCGTTCAGTCATTTCTGTGCGGCTCGGTCCAAAGATCACCTGAGCTGATTTTGGACACAATTGGACAAAAATTGTAGGAGGAGTAGTGAAAAAATGGAATACTGTACTTTTCAAAATGGCCACTACTGTACTGGGTGGAGTCTTAATGTAAGATATTGAGTGTGATCAGTATGAAGAGAGGAATCAGTTGTATTGACATTCATTTTTCTGGAACAAAGGGTTCAAAAGTTATAACCTTTACAAAAGTGAATATTTGAACTGGTGGTGGCGCTATAGACTTAGTAATTAAAAGTAATTTGACCAACTTTGGAGTATCTAGGACTATCACTACAAGCATGCCAAATTTGATAATTTTCCTTCTTATGGTTCATTGATTACCATACAGGGGGAAGAAGAATAACTACGAATTTGGACATAAAGGAATTGCATGTGATAGCTTCAGATTAGACCAGTTTTAGGCAGAATGCCTAGAACAGACACAAGTTCTGCATCTTTTCCTGCCACAGTACCTCATGCGGTCTGGGCATGTGTCACACTGAGTTTCGAACCCACGATGCAGAGCATTCGGGATCCGTGGCGTAACACATTGAGCTAATCAGCCATGCAAGTTCATCAGTATGCTAAGCAGAGGTTTCAGTGTGAGAAAGAGTTCACAAAAAAAAAAGCTTCATAGCATGTTAACCATATTAGTATGCAAAGTGATTTAATGCCAACTAAGTTTTGGTTAACCTGTTGACTGAAGACCACATTAGAAAGAATAGCAATAGTTTAGCATGCTAAGCAATTACTGTGCTAAGCTAACTAGTATAAGACAACAAACACAAGCAAGGTCACATTCAGAGATGAATATCTCGGGAATGGTAGCGAATATCAAAAATCCGTTCAGTCATTTCTGTGCGGCTCGGTCCAAAGATCATCTGAGCTGATTTTGGACAAAATTGACCAAAATTTGTGGGAGTAGCAGCGAAAAAACTGTTTTTGATTTAATTCAATATGGCAGACAGGTACATTTAAGGAAAATGACAAATGACACATTGTCGGAATCGGCATAAACCAGGGAATAAAATGACAAAGCAGACAAATTTTGGATAATGTTTTCAAAAGTTATAAGCAATTTTGCAAAAATCATTATATCTGTGGAACACTAGGTGGCGCTGTGCTGAAACTTCTCATGTACCTTCAGGACACTCTGATGGTCATATGTACCAAATTTTATGATGATATGTCAAATTGTTAAAAAGTTATTGCAATTTATGACAAAATTCAAAATGGCGGACACGTGGTTCATCCGATGTTGACGAATTTGATATCCTCGGATTCGGCATGGCACAGGGAATCCATAGACACCAAGATCTTGTAAATAAAGTGTTCAAAAGTTATTGGCCAAAATAGCCATTTTTCAGATCTCATGACCTGTAGGTGGCGCTGTTCCCAAATTTGGCATGGAACCTCAGATCATGGTCTTGATCAAGTGTACCAATTTTAGTTTTGATTGCTCAAAGTTTGGCCGAGATACAGCCTCTATAGCAATTTTGGGTCAACCTCGTTAACTTCGTGGCATCATAACTTTTGAACAAAGATGAATAAAAAAAATCTGTTCAGTCATTTCTGTGCGGCTCAGACCAAAGATCACCTGATCAAAGTTTGGACAAAATTGGACAAATTTTGAAGGAGGAGAAGCGAAAAAAACAAATACTGTACTTTTCAAAATGGCCGCTACTGTAATGGGTGGAGACTTAATGTAAGAAGTTGAATAGCATCAGCATGAAGAGACGAATCAGATGAACTAAATTTAATTTTTCTATGACAAACAGTTCAAATGTTAAAACCGTTAGAATGTTGAAATTTTGAACTGGTGGTGGCGCTATAGAGTTGGTTCTAGAGACTCCAAATTTGGTCCAATCACTATTCATGAGCATCTCTAAGACTGTGCCAAATTTCATCATTTTCTCATGTTCCGTTGATAGGGCTGCCATAGACTCCCATTCGGGAGGAAGAATAATAATAATAAAAGGGAAAACGTACAATTACAATAGGGGCTACAGCCCCTTTGGGGCTTGGCCCCTAATAAACGGAGCAATTCCAATAGGGTCCTCACACCATCGGTGCTCGGGCCCTAAATATAGCTGCGAGCAGCGATGGCGGGCCCAAGCCCGGTGGCACCGCCACCCCGGTGGCTTCAGGGCAACTGTGCACAGCGGGCAATAGGCACTTAAAACGGTTAAACATCAAAGGACTATGTCAAATTCACTCCACATTTACTGCACTACAAGGTGCCGCTATAGAGCCCCTCCTCCCTGCCCATTTTCAAAGGATTACATGTGCCAAGTTTTAACATTATTCTGATGAATTTTGAAGCAAATCAGGTAAAAATAAGAGGGTGATCTCAATGTATGCTGAAAGTGACACATTTTCTGCCTCCAGTTGGTGGCGCTATGACTTTGAATCACAATAGTCAAATCCATGTGATCAGCCTTGTACAACGAAGACTAAGCCAAAGTTTCATCAAAATCAATTAATGTATGCAGAAGTTATAACACTTTGTTGCCCTTTTCTTGCCATAAATTCGTTGCCTCGCCACGGCCAAACCGTTTGAGATATCCAAAATCCGTTTGCAATTAAACAACTTCAATGTGTTAGCAACAAGTTAAAAAAAGCTTGGTGTAAATTGGATAAACCCTGTAGGAGTAGTAGTATAAAATTCATAGCCTGTTTTTTCAAAAAATTAACATTCAAACAAAAATAGCCGACTTCCTGTTGGTCGGAGCTAATGAATGTAAATTAGAAAATTGTCCGGCTTGATGAGATCAATATGTGTACAGAGTTTGGTGACTGTAGGAAAAACTAACCCCCCCCCACTTTTGTCAAAAGGTGGCGCTACTGAGCCCCTCCACCACGCCCATTTCTATGGCTTTGTCCATGTCTACTGGTTGACAATATTGATGTGTGTGTTGAGTTTCATGCAATTTGAAGCATGTTAAGAGCCTCAAAAACACTCAAGAATATTATTAAAGTTTGATGTGTTGCCATGGCAACAATATTTCAAATATCAAAAATCCTGTCATAGGTCTACATCGGCTGTGTATTGACATTACACTGATGAAGTTTGAAGCAAATCAGGTAAAAATAAGAGGGTGATCTCAAAACATTTCAAAAAGTGATACACTTCCTGCTGCCAGTTGGTGGCGCTATAACTTTGACTCACAATAGTCACATCCATGTGATCAGACTCCTATAACGAACACACTCGTGAAGTTTCATAAAGATCAATATATGTATTAAGACGTTATAACACATTTCCTGTTTCCTTTTTCTCGCCATAAATTCGTTGCCTCGCCACGGCCAAACCGTTCGAGATATCAAAAATCCCCTGGCAATTTTTAATCATCAGTGTCTTGACTTCATGCTGACCGAGTTTGGTGGCGATCGGATTAATCGTCTAGGAGGAGTATATCAAATTCCAGAGCATGCGTTTTTCAAACAACCCTTAATAGCTGACTTCCTGTTGGCGTGGCGATTAACTTAGAGCGCGAAAGTTGTTCGGCCCGATGAGGTCTATATGTGTACCGAGTTTCATACTAATACGTGCAAGCATGTTTAATATATGGACCAAATTTTCAGACTTTTTTCAAGGGGGGCGCTGTCGAGCCCCCCTGCCACGCCCGGGTACCAGCCTCTCCGGCGTCCTAATGGCCGCGGATTCCAATGTGTGTGCCAATTTTCAAGAGTTTTTGAGCATGTTAAGGCCCCCAAAAATCCCCGGAAGACGGAAAAAAAAAATAATAATAATCCTTAGAAGAACAAGAGGGCCCTGCGCGAATTTTCGCTTGGGCCCTAATAATAATCCTTAGAAGAACAAGAGGGCCCTGCGCGAATTTTCGCTTGGGCCCTAAAAAATAAAATAAAAATATAGCTGCGAGCAGCGATGACGGGCCAAAGCCCAGTGGCACCGCCACCCTGGTTGCTTCAGGTCAGCTGTGCATGGCAGGCAATGTGCATTTAAAACAATTAAACATAAAAGGACTATATCAATTTCAAACCACATTCACTGCAGTGGCTGATGCTCCTATGATGACAAACCACAAAAGCCACATGCATGAGATCGTTTAAATTGAGAGGACTTTCATGTCACAGAATGTTATAAGTCTATTTCAAATGAGTGCAGAATATCATCATAATCTGAAATGTCTGGGTTTTTTCTCATTGCGAGTTCAGGCTGCATGATTTTAGCCCCGATTTTAGCTCGCAGACAGGTTTTGTGAAATCGCAGACAAATGCCCGAAATCACAGGCAAATCAAAAATCAAAACCATTTCCTCCTCCATATTCTTCTTTTTTTTCTCTTGTTTTCGCTGCAAATCAGCACACAGGCCATTCGTATTGCAAGCTTCTTGCGGGTTACCGTTTTTAATAATAAACCCAGTCTCACTTGAGAACTCCGGCCTTGCATACGTGATATTGTGTTGTTTCCTTGTCACATCTCCCGTGTGTTTGGTTGTGAAACGTAGTTTGAGTGCCAGACAGATGTGTCGGCGATACTTCCTATTCTAAATTCATGCAGTGTGAAACCTTCTGTCGCCGATCCATCATGCATTTTGAACACAACAGCGACTGAATTGAAAGCGAAAGTAATGCTGTGTGAAAAGGACAGTGACCAGACTAGTTTGAAAATCATGCAGTCTGAAGTTGGCTTCAGACAACCCCTATAAAAATTCTAGACCAAATTATATACTGTTATTTGTGCAAACTCCACAATGCTCTGAAATAACTAATCCAGCCATAATGTGAATGAGGATTATACAACATCAGCAATCACAGACACTCTTCTATTCATGTGTTTTTTGACCTCCATGAGCTGTTGTTTGTGCACCAATCGGTAACACTTTAGAATACTGATCCTTCATTAATGAATAACTACACAGGAACAAATGAGTAATGCATTATTAACACTCTAGTAACTACTATAAACTAACAATAAACTCTGATGAATGAATTAGTAAGTAATAGTGCTCAGTTGTAGGTGGTAGTTCACTATTAACTAATCAGTAACTACTGTTTTTTTCATACCTCTAAGAGAACTACTAAGAACTACTATATACAGGTTCATAATTAACATGAATGATGCATAATGTATAATTAATTCTAAAGTAAAGGCCTTGGTAAACCACTAGTAATGACTGAAGTATTACTAAATACTTAAGAAAGAATTACTAATTATTTGGATCAGTATTCTAAAGTGAAAAACATGATGACTCTCTAGTAACTACTGAAGTCACTGTAAACTTTTGATGTTTTTGTATGTTTTTGTACAGTAATTCCTTATGATATATTTGGTAACACTTAAGTAATTACTAGTGGGTTACTATGGTCTTCACTTTAGAATACTGATCCAAATAATTAGTAGTTCCTTTAGAAGGATGTAGTAACACTTGAGTAATTACTAGTGGGTTACTATGATCTTCACTTTAGAATACTGATCCAAAAAAGAAGTAGTTACTTTAGAAGTATATAGGAACTCTTAAGTTATTACTATCCAATACTTTACAAAAACCTCAAAAGTTTACAGTGACTTCAGTAGTTACTAGAGAGTTATCATGCTTTTCGCTTTAGAATACTGATCCAAATAATTAGTAATTCCTTCTTAGGTATTTGGTAATACTTCACTCATTACTAGTGGTTTACCAAAGCCTTTACTCTAGAATTAATTATACATTATTCATTATTCACATTAATTACGAACCTGTATATAGTAGTTCTTAGTAGTTCTCTGGGAGGTATGAAAAAAACAGTAGTTACTGATTAGTTAATAGTGAACTACCACCTTTAACTGAGCACTATTACTTACTAATTCATTCATCAGAGTTACCTGTTAGTTAATAGTAGTTACTAGAGTGTTAATAATGCATTACTCATTTGTTCCTGTGTAGTTATTCATTAATGAAGGATCAGTATTCTAAAGTGTTACCCACCAATCTTATGCACCAAAAGCATGCATTCATTTAATTTTAATATGTGTGGTATAAGATAAATGTTACAGATCCCTTGTTTTCCTAGACTCCATTTCCCAAGATCCTCCTGTTCTCCACACCTGCACTCACTTCCCTCGTCATCTCCCCATCATCACGGATCACCTGCACCTGGACTCTATTGTTAGCACTCCCTTTATATGACACTCACTCCCTTCACTCCTTGTCCGTTCTGAATGTTGTTTGATGTGTATGTTGGCGTTCCTTACCTTTGTTACATTAAAAGCATTATATAATTGTGGAAATCCGCATCTGCCTCATCTCTCTACCAGTACACGTAACAGAAGAACGGACCAAAAACGACCGGATTTTCCACAGGGAAAAAAAATAAATAAATAATGGAGACTTTCACCGGCTCCCTGGATCCAGCTCCTCCAACGCCTCTCACCCTGACAGCCAGCGATCGCCTTATCGGGCTCCTGCAGGTAGGTCGTTCGCTGGAGAGGTATGTGGAGGAGTTCGTTGAGCTCGCTTATTTGTCTGACTGGCCTGAAGCAGTTTTGATCTCCCTGTTTCTGGATGGACTAGATGATGACACCATCCGTTTTAGTGAACCCGATTATCGTTTCTCCTTAAGCGAAACCATAAATTCCATTTTATGGTTAAATGATTCCAAATTTATCGTGGATTGGGTTCAGGATGGGTGTCTGTCTCTAGTCCATCCAGAGACACGGTTGGCCGGGCCAGTCAGTCAACCTCCGGCTTCCTCTGCATACCTTTCCAGCGAACTCCCTGCCTGCGCCACACGGAACCTACATTCCTCAACTGGGTCCCGTAAGCGGAGGAGGAGGAAGCAAGCCGCTCCAGTGTCTCCAGAGCCCGCTCCAGTATCTCCAGAGCCCGCTCCAGTATCTCCAGAGCCCGCTCCAGTATCTCCAGAGCCCGCTCCAGTATCTTCAGAGCCCGCTCCCGTCCCTACGGGGATTCTAATTGTGTTTGAGGGCATGGATTGGCCCTCTGCTCCAGTCTCCGCAGAGCCAAGTTCTCCAGTCTCCGCCGCCGAGCAAGGTTCTCCAGTCTCCGCCGCCGGGCAAGGTTCTCCAGTCTCCGCCGCCGGGCAAGGTTCTCCAGTCTCCGCCGCCGGGCAAGGTTCTCCAGTCTCCGCCGCCGGGCAAGGTTCTCCAGTCTCCGCCGCCGGGCAAGGTTCTCCAGTCTCCGCCGCCGGGCAAGGTTCTCCAGTCTCCGCCGCCGAGCCAGGTTCTCCAGTCTCCGCCGCCGAGCCAGGTTCTCCAGTCTCCGCCGCCGAGCCAGGTTCTCCAGTCTCCGCCGCCGAGCCAGGTTCTCCAGTCTCCGCCGCCGAGCCAGGTTCTCCAGTCTCCGCCGCCGAGCCAGGTTCTCCTGTCTCCGCCGCCGGGAAAGGTTCTCCTGTCTCCGCCGCCGGGCAAGGTTCTCCAGTCTCCGCCGCCGGGCAAGGTTCTCCAGTCTCCGCCGCCGGGCAAGGTTCTCCAGTCTCCGCCGCCGGGCAAGGTTCTCCAGTCTCCGCCGCCGGGCAAGGTTCTCCAGTCTCCGCCGCCGGGCAAGGTTCTCCAGTCTCCGCCGCCGAGCAAGGTTCTCCAGTCTCCGCCGCCGAGCCAGGTTCTCCAGTCTCCGCCGCCGAGCCAGGTTCTCCAGTCTCCGCCGCCGAGCAAGGTTCTCCAGTCTCCGCCGCCGAGCCAGGTTCTCCAGTCTCCGCCGCCGAGCAAGGTTCTCCAGTCTCCGCCGCCGAGCAAGGTTCTCCAGTCTCCGCCGCCGAGCTAGGTTCTCCAGTCTCCGCCGCCGAGCAAGGTTCTCCAGTCTCCGCCGCCGAGCAAGGTTCTCCAGTCTCCGCCGCCGAGCAAGGTTCTCCAGTCTCCGCCGCCGAGCCAGGTTCTCCAGTCTCCGCCGCCGAGCAAGGTTCTCCAGTCTCCGCCGCCGAGCAAGGTTCTCCAGTCTCCGCCGCCGAGCAAGGTTCTCCAGTCTCCGCCGCCGAGCAAGGTTCTCCAGTCTCCGCCGCCGAGCAAGGTTCTCCAGTCTCCGCCGCCGAGCAAGGTTCTCCAGTCTCCGCCGCCGAGCAAGGTTCTCCAGTCTCCGCCGCCGAGCAAGGTTCTCCAGTCTCCGCCGCCGAGCAAGGTTCTCCAGTCGCCGCCGCCGAGCAAGGTTCTCCAGTCGCCGCCGCCGAGCAAGGTTCTCCAGTCTCCGCCGCCGAGCAAGGTTCTCCAGTCGCCGCCGCCGAGCAAGGTTCTCCAGTCGCCGCCGCCGAGCAAGGTTCTCCAGCCGCCGCCGCCGAGCAAGGTTCTCCAGCCGCCGCCGCCGAGCAAGGTTCTCCAGCCGCCGCCGCCGAGCAAGGTTCTCCAGCCGCCGCCGCCGAGCCCTCAGCTCCAGCCGCCGCCGCCGAGCCCTCAGCTCCAGCCGCCGCCGCCGAGCCCTCAGCTCCAGCCGCCGCCTACGAGCCCTCAGCTCCAGCCGCCGCCTACGAGCCCTCAGCTCCAGCCGCCGCCTACGAGCCCTCAGCTCCAGCCTCCGCCGCCTACGAGCCCTCAGCTCCAGCCTCCGCCGCCTACGAGCCCTCAGCTCCAGCCTCCGCCGCCTACGAGCCCTCAGCTCCAGCCTCCGCCGCCTACGAGCCCTCAGCTCCAGCCTCCGCCGCCTACGAGCCCTCAGCTCCAGCCTCCGCCGCCTACGAGCCCTCAGCTCCAGCCTCCGCCGCCTACGAGCCCTCAGCTCCAGCCTCCGCCGCCTACGAGCCCTCAGCTCCAGCCGCCGCCTACGAGCCCTCAGCTCCAGCCGCCGCCTACGAGCCCTCAGCTCCAGCCGCCGCCTACGAGCCCTCAGCTCCAGCCGCCGCCTACGAGCCCTCAGCTCCAGCCGCCGCCTACGAGCCCTCAGCTCCAGCCGCCGCCTACGAGCCCTCAGCTCCAGCCGCCGCCTACGAGCCCTCAGCTCCAGCCGCCGCCTACGAGCCCTCAGCTCCAGCCGCCGCCTACGAGCCCTCAGCTCCAGCCGCCGCCTACGAGCCCTCAGCTCCAGCCGCCGCCTACGAGCCCTCAGCTCCAGCCGCCGCCTACGAGCCCTCAGCTCCAGCCGCCGCCTACGAGCCCTCAGCTCCAGCCGCCGCCTACGAGCCCTCAGCTCCAGCCGCCGCCTACGAGCCCTCAGCTCCAGCCGCCGCCTACGAGCCCTCAGCTCCAGCCGCCGCCTACGAGCCCTCAGCTCCAGCCGCCGCCATCGAGACCTCAGCGCCAGCCGCCGCCTACGAGCCCTCAGCTCCAGCCGCCGCCTACGAGCCCTCAGCTCCAGCCGCCGCCTACGAGCCCTCAGCTCCAGCCGCCGCCTACGAGCCCTCAGCTCCAGCCGCCGCCTACGAGCCCTCAGCTCCAGCCGCCGCCTACGAGCCCTCAGCTCCAGCCGCCGCCTACGAGCCCTCAGCTCCAGCCGCCGCCTACGAGCCCTCAGCTCCAGCCGCCGCCTACGAGCCCTCAGCTCCAGCCGCCGCCTACGAGCCCTCAGCTCCAGCCGCCGCCTACGAGCCCTCAGCTCCAGCCGCCGCCTACGAGCCCTCAGCTCCAGCCGCCGCCTACGAGCCCTCAGCTCCAGCCGCCGCCTACGAGCCCTCAGCTCCAGCCGCCGCCTACGAGCCCTCAGCTCCAGCCGCCGCCTACGAGCCCTCAGCTCCAGCCGCCGCCTACGAGCCCTCAGCTCCAGCCGCCGCCTACGAGCCCTCAGCTCCAGCCGCCGCCTACGAGCCCTCAGCTCCAGCCGCCGCCTACGAGCCCTCAGCTCCAGCCGCCGCCTACGAGCCCTCAGCTCCAGCCGCCGCCGCCGAGCCCTCAGCTCCAGCCGCCGCCGCCGAGCCAGCCGCTCCAGCCGCCGCCGCCGCCGCCGAACCAACTGCTCCTATGAACTGTGTTTTTGAACCCTCCAGCCCAAAGACTGTTTCCCCTCCCTGCCTCCCTCTCCCGCCTCCGTCCATATGTCTCAGCACTGTACCTCCACCTCAAGCCCCTTCGCCCAGATCTCCACCTCGGACCTCTGGGCGATTACCTACACCCTGGCTCCAACCTCCCTCGTCTCCACCATGGCCCATCAGTCCACTAGTCTCACCAGTCTCCATCCTGCCCCCGTTCACACCTTGTTCCTTCGTCGGCCTGCCCTCACTTCTGGACTGCACTCCTCCGTCTCTGCTCCGTCCCTCCGTCCCTCAGTTCCAGTTGGCCTCCGCACTCTCCCCGGTGTTCACTTTGTTGTATGTCGTCTGCCTTCTACTGCGGCCTTCTGGAGCCCCGGCTGCGCTTCGGTCGGCGGAGCCGTGGATTCCGCCATCTCCCGCCGGTCCTTCAGCGCCGCCTGGGCTCGACGGCTTCAAGGTTTCGGCTCCTGACCTTCCATGGCTGCCTTCGGCCCCTGACCCTCCATGGCTGCCTTCGGCCCCTGACCCTCCATGGCTGCCTTCGGCCCCTGACCCTCCATGGCTGCCTTCGGCCCCTGACCCTCCATGGCTGCCTTCGGCCCCTGACCCTCCATGGCTGCCTTCGGCCCCTGACCCGCCATGGCGTTTGAGCCCACCCTGGAGACCTCCACTCCAGTCTGCTCTTCCCCCTGCTCCGGCTTGAGGTCTCCAGGGCGCCCACCCCCCTACCGGGAGGGGGAGGTACTGTTACAGATCCCTTGTTCTCCTAGACTCCATTTCCCAAGATCCTCCCGTTCTCCACACCTGCACTCACTTCCCTCGTCATCTCCCCATCATCACGGATCACCTGCACCTGGACTCTATTGTTAGCACTCCCTTTATATGACACTCACTCCCTTCACTCCTTGTCCGTTCTGAATGTTGTTTGATGTGTATGTTGGCGTTCCTTACCTTTGTTACATTAAAAGCATTATATAATTGTGGAAATCCGCATCTGCCTCATCTCTCTACCAGTACACGTAACACATACATGATATTGTGTTGTTTCCTTGTCACATCTCCCGTGTGTTTGTGAAACGTAGTTTGAGTGCCAGACAGATGTGTCGGCGATTCTTCCTATTCTAAATTCATGCAGTGTGAAACCTTCTGTCGCCGATCCATCATGCATTTTGAACACAACAGCGACTGAATTGAAAGCGAAAGTAATGCAGTGTGAAAAGGACAGTGACCAGACTAGTTTGAAAATCAAGCAGTCTGAAGACGGCTTCAGACAACCCCTATAAAAATTCTAGACCAAATTATATACTGTTATTTGTGCAAACTCCACAATGCTCTGAAATAACTAATCCGGCCATAATGTGAATGTCTGTGATTGCTGATGTTGTATAATCCTCACTCTTCTATTCATGTGTTTTTTGACCTCCAAGAGCTGTTGTTTGTGCACCAATCTTATGCACCAAAAGCATTCATTCATTTAATTTTAATATGTGTGGTATAAGATAAAAAATAAAATGGAAAATAAATAATAAATAGAGCCAAATCACAGAACCTGCAAAGACAATTTTAATGTCAGTCTCAGGTATTAATAAGGTTCATATCTTGAATTTTCTGCTGACTTATGCATGTTTATTTTAAACAGCCACTTTCATAATCATGTGAAATTTTACTGAAACAAGGTTTTTTAATAAATTTGAATTATATCAGTAAATAAATAATTCAAAAATTCTCATTGTAATTGTTAAAAATAAATAACTCAATATTTAGAAAAAAATAAGACTGTAAAGCACACATATGCATACACAGAGAGAGAAAAAGCCATGTAAAGGTGTGATTTTTTCCACAGCAATAACGGATGGGTTGAACATATGCTATAATAATATATATGTGCATTATGTAATACATTGCCTTAATAAAAAAAGGTCATGAACTTCAGCATTGTGTGATAACTGTGAAACAAACCTGGAAAGAGACGTGAAGCTTTGAGGAGATTCTTTGTGCATTCCAGTGAATTATTAATGGGATGTATTGTAAATTATATAGAGAGAACAGACCACAAATGTACACTATATGCTGTCCTTTTTCATACTATTACAGCAGTATGCAAAGAGACAAAATAAAATATTCTGGAGGATAGAAAGCAGCTGCTGAAAAGAGCTCTTGCATAGATATTTTTGTTATAACATATTACAATACCAAGCGTAATGTCATTCTCATGATGTCTGAAAATAAAACATGAAAGAAATTGACAGCTGATTCAGTCAAGCTGACAGATAAGCTTTAATTGTAGGGCAACCATATGATTTGAAACGATAAGTTTCAGTTTTTTTGAATGGAAGTTCACCAAACCGGAAGTGGAACCCGTAATTTGAAACACAGTAGGCTAGTCAGGAATAAGGCTAGTCAATAATCCTCACACTTCATGTTTTTGACCTCCCTGAGCTGTTGTTTGTGCCCCAATCTTTTGCACCAAAAGCATGCTTTTGCAGTGTGTTTTTATATTTGAATTAACCCTAATTATCAAACTAATAATATAATAATATGTTGTCAGTGGCCTACAAATTAACTGGCCTGATTAGCTGCTTCAGATGTGTTTGAGTAAGGGTTGGAAATAAACTCTTAAGCACAGTGAGTCTGCAATAAAAGGCTGTAAAACTCTGACTCTCACTTTCACTCACACAGACACACAGACACAGAGGGAGGGGGTAGGGGGACTGAGACCCTACGTCTAAGAGAGCTTAAGTGTGTGCGTAAGAATGTTTGAAAAATCCACATTTAAACCAAAATATCTGACTTCCTGTTGGTCAGAGCTAATGACTGTAAATGAGAAAGTTGTCCAATTTAATGAGAACAATAAGTGTACAGAGTTTGGTGACTGTAGGTTAAACTAAACCCCCCACTTTTGTCAAAAGGTGGCGCTGCAGAGCCCCTGCTCCCCGCCCGTTTCTAAGGCTTTGTCCATATCTACTGTATGACAATGATATGTGTGTCGAGTTTCATCCAATTTGAAGCATGTTAACGGCTTCAAAAACGCCCAAGAATATTATAAAAGTTTGACGTGTTTCCAAGGCAACTATGTTTGAGATATCACAATTCTTTTCAAAGGTGTACATCTGCCATGTTTTGACATTATTGTGTTGAAGTTTGAAGCAAATCAGATAAAAATAAGATGGTGATCTCAAAGCATTTTGAAAGTGACACACTTCCTGCTGCCAGTTGGTGGCAGTATAACTTTGAATCACAATAGTCACATCCATGTGTTCGGACTATTACAACCAACACACTTGTGAAGTTTCATAAAGATCAATCAATGTTTGCAGAAGTTATAACACATTTCCTGTTTCCTTTTTCTCGCCATAAATTCGTTGCCTCGCCACAGCCAAACCGTTCGAGATATCAAAAATCCGCTGGCAATTTTTAATCATCAATGTCTTGACTTCATGCTGACCGAGTTTGGTGGTGATCGGATTAATCGTCTAGGAGTATATCAAGTTTTTCAAACAACCCATAATAGCTGACTTCCTGTTGAGGTGACGTATAACTTAGAGTACGAAAGTTGTTCAGCCCGATAAAGTCTATATGTGTACCGAGTTTTATACTTGTATGTGCAAGCGTGTTTGATATATAGACCGCGTTTTCTGACCCAATTCAAGGGGCGCTGGCGAGCCCCTCTGCCACGCCCGGGTACCAGCTTTTCTCCGGCTGTAAAAGCAGCGGGTTCTGACCCGTGTGCAAAATTTCAAGAGTTTGAGTATGTTAAGGTCCCCAAAAACCCCAAAAACGTGAAAAAAAAAATAATAATCCTAAAGAAAACAAAAGGGCCTTCAGCCCCTTACAGGGCTTTGTCCCTAATAATCCTTAGAAGAACAAGAGGTAATTCGCTTGGGCCCTAATAAGAAACGGAGCAATTCCAATAGGGTCCTCACACCATCGGTACTCGAGCCCTAAAAAAAAAAAAAAAAAAAAAAAAACGCCAACAGATACAATAGGTGCCTCCGCACCTTCGGTGCTAGGCCCCTAATAATAATACAAAAAAAAAAGAACGCCAACGGATACAATAGGTGCCTCCGCACCTTCGGTGCTTGGCCCCTAATAATAAGCGTACGGAACGCCAACAATAACAATAGGTGCCTCCGCACCTTCGGTGCTTGGCCCCTAATAAAAAAAAAAAAGAACGCCAACAATAACAATAGGTGCCTCCGTACCTTCGTTGCTTGGCCCCTAAAAAAAAAAAAAAGACACCAACGGATACAATAGGTGCCTACGCACCTTCGGTGCTTGGCCCCTAATAATAATAATAATAAAAAAATTTTTTAAAAATCTAACGGATACAATAGGTGCCTCCACACCTTCGCAATTACAGTGCCAAGCACATAAACGGCACAAGAAGCCAGCCAACACAGCTGGGAGCATCAGACTAACACCAACAGTGAGCAATTAAAGACCTTTTGAGATCATTTTAGGCAAAAGAGCTGAAAAATAAGGAAAAAAGGGATTTACTGGTTCATCACTTTCAACCAATAGGTGGTGCTGTGTCCAAATTGTTGTGGTATGTTCAGAGTGAGGTGACAATGACACTTGCAAAGTTTGGTGTCAATATGTCAAAAAATTGCACAGATACAGCTTCAAGAGTCATTTTTGCATCATGCCTCAAATTCTTTGCTCCGTTATACAAAAACGGTTTGACTTATCGACTTGAAATCTATAACTTTTCGTCGGCATGGTCTGAAGATAACACAGTTCAATTTTGGTGAAAATCGGAACAGCGGTCTAGGAGGAGTTCGAAAAAGTAGGTTTTTAAAGAAAAACAATACAAATTTAATATCTATGTTCTCAGCATGACCCAAGGAATCTACTGAGATCAGTTTCATTACAATGGGTTAATATAGTCAAAAGTTATTAACATTTTTGTAAATTTTGTTATAACTTTTGACCACAAGGTGGCGCTGCGCTGAAACTTTTTGAGTATTGTCAGGGCATGGCACCAAAGACCCATAGTGAGTTTCGTAATGATACGCTAATGCGTTCGTAAAATACAGCATTTTAGCACAAAATTCAAAATGGCCGACGGACAAAATGGCCGATATGAGAAATATGGATGACATTCGACTCGACATGATGCCCCGAATCTAACAAGACCAAATTTATGATTTTTGGACAAACCCCTCAGAAGTTATAAGCAAAAATAGCCTTTTTTCATATCTCCAATGCAGTAGGTGGTGCTGCACCGAAACACTGCATGATGCCTCAGGTCATGCTTGTGATGACATGTACCAAGTTTGGTCTGAATACGATAAAGCATTGTGGAGATACAGCCTTATGTCTATTTTCGTAAGCACTGTGTACAATTCGTTCGCGTGTTTTACAAAAAACGGTTTGAGGAATCGACTTGAATTCCATATTTTTTTGTCTGCATGGTCTGAAGATGATCTGGTTCAATTTTCATGAAAATCAGAGTAACGGCCTAGGAGGAGTTCGAAAAAGTACGTTTTTCAGAAAATTCAAAATGGTGGAAAAATTTTCATGACGGAAAATGACGTCATAGGGTGCAATTGATTCGTCTTGACCCAAGGAATAAAAAAAAAATTTGTTTCTAACACTTACGGTTCAAAAGTTATTAGCATAAACATAAGTGCAACTTTGGACAGCTGGTGGCACTACAGGGATTGAGTTATAGAGACTCCAAATTTGCTATGGACAAAGGTCAAACTGTCCTCTAACTGTGTGCCAAATTTCACAACTTTCCCGCAAGCAGTTCTATGGGCTGTCATAGACTTCAAGAGCGGAAGAAGAAGATGAAGAAGAAGAAGAAGAAAAAAATAATAAATAAAAAAAAAGAACGCCAACGGATACAATAGGTGCCTCCGCACCTTCGGTTTAAAGCCCTTAAGTAACCTGCTTTAACTGCTCAGAGTTGACTGTCCCTTTAAAATCACGCAAATAGCTTTTCAAGCCCTGCGCGAGAAAGACGCGCTGCATCGCACACCAGACGCATTACTTTCAGTTCAAGACAGCAGTCCAAAACTGTTAAATCTAAACTAAACAGGCAAAAGCTTACTTCAAGAATGAACAAAGTGGCATCGATGAGTTTGAAGTTCGGTGTTTGAAAAAACAGAACAAACAGAAAGAGAAAGCACATTCTATAGAATTTTATATAGCTCTCTTTATGGAGCATAACTTCATTTAAGTCACTCACAACATTCCTGACTTGTCAGCCGTTATGTGCTCGCGGCACGCATTCTTCAATCTCATGCACAAATGCAGCGCGCTGTCTATCACTTCACTACAAATAAAGTGCAAAAGAAACACCATGCATGCAACGTCGTAATTCTGTTGTCAATTAAGTCAGGAAAAAAAAGGCGAAGCTGCAAATCTGTATGAATATATGTATTTATGCGTCAAATTACATGTAAGAACGTATCTCTCTAATGTATACTAAAATATTCTGCAATGTGATCACAATATATAAGGCACAAGCTGATACTTATTTTTAAAGCACAAATAAATTTAAGCACTGTGCATTTTTACTTTTACTTTTTAATTTGTAAAGTACAAACAAAAATGGATCATATTTAACTGCATAAAATAACTAATTTTACATTATGGCATTTATGTGCTGTTGACTTCCGCCCTTATTCACATTCTTGCATATGGGGATTCAAAAGAGACCACTTTTTTACCCCTTTTTACCAAGCTTAATTTGGGTATGCTAGAATTGTTGCAATTATTTTATTTTAACAACTAATAGCAAGTTAATCATTCAGTGTTTACTATTTCGGTCGCAAGTTTTTGAAACAGTTCTTACAGTCTAACTCAGAATTATTGAAGTGCTCAATGATTACATAAAATTCAATGAAGATTGAGGAATGTATGTAGTTATCTGCATGTCTCATCCATGAAGATGCAACAATAGAGAACAAGCTATTAGGTGTTTTGAGAACCAGAACCAAGCTGACTGAGCAAGTGACCCCCTTTATTAATATGCCCGGAGGTGTAGAATAACACAAAAATTGTCAAATACACTCTGTATTCCATGATGTAATTCATTACTATCTCAATTACAATTAAGTAGAAATTAACTGTATTCAACTGTGTTGTAGGCACTAAAACAGAGCAGTAAATTATAACCAAACTCATTAATATGTTGAAATAAAGAAGATTTTTGTGCCACCCCAAACTGGTTGCTGGCCCCGGCCCGGCCACTCCTATAAAAAAATCCTGGCTCTGCCACTATTCGGACTATGTGCCAATATGTAGTTCATGAAGTGATATTTGTGCATTTTATATGACAGACCATATGTTTGGATGTTTTGTTACCTTAAGGGAAAGTTCACCCAAAAATGAAAATTTGATGTTTATCTGCTTATCCCCAGCGCATCCAAGATGTAGGTGACATTTTTTCTTCAGTAGAACACAAATTGTGATTTTTAACTGCAACCGCTGTTGTCTGTCAGTCAAATAATAGGGGTAACAACAGCAGTGATGTCTCGCACTCATTGAAGTATATGCGCGAGACATCACTGTTGTTGTCAGAGCGCGATCAGACATCACCAAGCGAATGCTGAATGCAGCTGGACATAGTGGTGTATTAGAGGTAAAAAATGATATAAATACTGTTCGTGTCTTAGGACATGAATGTGTCGTCACGAGCCGCAGGGTTTAATTTGGATTTGTCTAAGCAAGTTTTATTTACTCTTATAGTAGAAGTTCCCATTCACCCCTATTATATGACTGACAGACGGCAGCGGTTAGTTAAAAATCACAATTTGTGTTCTACTGAAGAAAAAAAGTCACCTACATCTTGGATGTGCTGGGGGTAAGCAGATAAACATCAAATTTTCATTTTTGGGTGAACTATCCCTTTAATGGCATTTATTCCAGCAAAATAAAAGGCTGCTAACTTGCACTTTGCAAATAAGAAGATTGAGTGAATGTAGGTAATAGTTCTGGTGGATGAATGGCCCATCAAGAGGTAAAGCCTAGGGGCCACTTATAGTCTTAATATAGCCGTGTGCTACGACTCTCGCCGCGGTGGGCAAGTGATGTAACCGGTGTTGTGGCTGAACACCGGTAACACCGACTATCACAGCAAGCCTAATGTATAATAGGCGAAGTTAAAGGTGCCATCGAATTGAAAATTGAATTTACCTCAGCATAGTTGAACAACAAGAGTTCAGTACATGGAAATGACATACAACGAGTCTACCACTCCATTGTTTCCTCCTTATATAAATCAAATTTGTTTAAAAGACCTCTGAAGAACAGGCAAATCTCAACATAACACCAACTGTTACGTAACCGTCGGGGTGTACGCCCCCAATAATTGCATATGCCAGCCCATGTTCCCAACATTATGAAAGGCATTACACAAGGGCAGCCAGTATTAACGTCTGGATGTGCACAGCTGAATCATCAGACTAGGTAAGCAAGCAATGACAATAGTGGAAAATGGCAGATGGAGCAATAATAACTGACATGATCCATGATATCATTATATTTTTAGTGATATTGCGTACTGTTAAATGTGGTTAAAGTTACCATCGTTTCTTACTGTATTCACGGAGACAAGAGATTTTTATTAAAGGGAAAGTTCACCCAAAAATGAAAATTTGATGTTTATCTGCTTACCCCCAGTGCATCCAAGATGTAGAGGACTTTTTTTCTTAAATCGAACGCAAATTATGATTTTTAACTGCAACCACTGCCGTCTGTCAGTCAAATAATAGCAGTGATTGGGAACTTGAACAATAAGAGTCAAAAAAACTTCCATAGACAAATCCAAATTAAACCCTGCGGCTCGTGACGGCACATTGATGTCCTAAGACACGAAACGATCGGTTTGTGCGAGAAACCGAACAGTATTTATATAATTTTTTACCTCTAATACACCACTATGTCCAACTTCGTTCAGCTTCCGGCTAGTGAGCCGCAGGTTTTAATTTTGATTTGTCTAAGCAAGTTTTATTTACTGTTATAGTTGAAGTTCCCATCTACTGCTATTATTCGACTGACAGAGGGCAGCGGTTGCAGTTAAAAATCATAATTTGCGTTCGACTGAAGAAAAAAAGTCACCTACATCTTGGATGCACTGGGGGTAAGCAGATAAACATCAAATTTTCATTTTTGGGTGAACTATCCCTTTAAACACTTGCAGTCTGTATAATTCATAAACACAACTTCATTCTTTATAAATCTCTCCAACAGTGTAGCATTAGCCGTTAGCCACGAACACTATCAAACTCATTCAGATCAAATGTATACATCCAAATAAATACCATACCTACGTGATTAGACATGCTGCATGATGAACACTTTGTAAAGATCCATTTTGAGGGTTATATTAGCTGTGTAAACTGAAATGCAATGATAGAGTCGAGAGCTCTGGGGGGGTGGAGAGCGCGAGCAATTAAAGGGGCAGCAGCCCTGAATCGGCGCATTTCTAATGATGCCCCAAAATAGGCAGCTAAAAAGATTTTTAAAAAATCTATGGGGTATTTTGAGCTGAAGCTTAACAGACACATTCAGGGGACACCTTAGACTTATATTATATCTTGTAAAAAAACGTTCCATGGCACCTTTAAGCAATATCACACAAGCAGACTCCTGTTTCTCAGAGTATTGACATGATTGCAAATGTGATACTGATCTTGTACAACGTCCTATAATCAAGTTGATAAGAGAAGAACTGTTGTGCATCTCCAAGCAATTCTTGAATTCTTGAATGAATCAGGGTTTTGAACATTGAATGAATGACTCGCACATAAAGACTTGCCGTCACCTACTGATGGTTTTATTTTCATATTTACATTTATTGTCATATTTACAATTTACATAGGCTGCTTCTATTTAAAATATCCAGCTTTTAAGGTTTCATTTTTACATATTCCTAAATTCAAAAAATTATTTTTTAAATATTCATACAACATTATTTACCCATGAGCTACATTAAACAGTCTATGTAAATGTGTCTAAACACCACTTCAGATGGAGCTTCTGTGCCACTTCTGCAGTGCAAAGATGGATTTTTTATACCCATTTCATTTGATTGGTAACAGTCTGATTATGTCTTATATTGTTTTAACTGAATTTATTGTTTCAATTAACATTTAAAAACCAAATTGCTATTTTAAGAAATTGACAAAAGATGACGCATATATTTAATAAGATTAGAAAAAAATGCTCTTATAATGGTAAAATTGCTCCAGGAAATTAATTTAAAGGGGCAAATATCACCCTGTAATGTTGAAAATTAATGTCTGTTATTGATCAGAAAGTGCTCCCATTTTTTTTTTTTTTTTTTTTGTTAATGTAGAGCCCTGCCATATCATAAAAACAATAATATCACATTAAGCCAGGGTCATTGCCTTCAATCAATGTGTCACACTAGAGGTAATCAGAAATGTAAGGAACATATTGCACAATAAAATCATAATTTTAAATTATTTGACCAAAAAAATAACTCAAATTCAGGAATAAAATGATATACTTTCGCATTAAGTATGAGACAAAAAACAATGAGTAATAAAAATAGTTTAAAAAAAAAAGAAGGAAATTTTAGTACACAAGTCCATGACATTAAAATGTGATGGTATGTGATGATAAAGGGTCATGCTATTTTAGGCTGTTAAATATAGTGACTGTTATACGATCGGCATACTTGGGTAAAGTTGGTATTATATATGCACATTCGGACTTCTGATAAATTCAGACTTTCCAATAAATGTGCAATAAAATAATGTTTGCGAATTTTAAGCAGCGATATGATATTGACAACCAACGATTGTCAACTTACAACATATTTCACAGTCAATCAAAATAGGCAAGCATTGTTTTAATGGCATATTTACTTGTGAATGTCCACTGAATGTCCAATGTAGTGTGATTAACAAGGCTATTGAATACGGATGTCCGAATGTGCGAATATAAAACCAACTTTACCCAAGTCTTCGGCATTTGTGCTCTGAGCTCTGTTAGCAGGCCGGCTACCGTGCTACACAGCAGGTATATTCATCAGTAAGGCCTATATCAAATAACAGTTAAATAATAAATAACGTATTTCGTTAATTTAGTGTAAATAAGTAACAACATTTAATTGATTTATTCATTATTTTACCAGTACGGATCTCATAATATTTGCGATTATCCTTCAACCTCCGTAAACTCATGACCGAAACAGTTTCACTCTCTAACCTGTCTGATAACTGCACTCGGAATAAAATAAACATTCATTAAATAACTTAATATTTAGATTTTACACATACCTGCTGTTTTATCTGGTTTTTGACCAGCGCAAACATCAAATCTCTTCTTCTTCTTCTTCTTAGTTTTATGGCAGAATGCAACCAAGACTTATCAGGTGCATACCGCCACCTATTGTATCGGAGTATGTAGCATGGATTTGAATCTACTTTACAGCTACTAAAAAAAAAAAAAAAAAAGGAATTCTATCTATATCCTATAATACAACCCTGTATCCTTTAAATATTCCACAACAGCATCTTGCGTTTTTTTACCCCTTCTCCTGTTGTTCCCAAAACACCTTCAAGGTTCCATTTCCTTCCAATCTGAATTATCTTTTGCTTTAATCTATTCCTCTCTTCCCTATATTTCTTACAATATAACAGTATATGTTCTGCATTTTCTGTGATTTTACATTGTATACATTCATCTGATTTACATTTACCTAACAAAAACAGTGTTTTATTTAACCCTGTATGGTCAAACCTTAGTCTGGTTAAAACTCCTCCATTAACACCCTGTGCATTAATACATTTCTGTATACTATAATATTTTCTTCCACTATTATCCATGTCCCATATTTCCTGCCATTTCTTCATTATTTTTTTTAATTATTGCTTTAGCTTCTCCTTTGCCAAATGGAATATTTATAATATCATTTATCCTGGTTGATTTCTTTGCTATTTTGTCTGCTTTCTCATTCCCTTTTATATTTACATGAGAAGGTACCCAGCATAATCTCACAAATCTATCTGAAGCCTCCGCAATCTAAATAAACTTTGGTGGATTTCTAACATTAAATCTTCTCTATTAGATTTCATATTTTGAATACTGTAAAGGGCTGCTACAAAGTCAATACAACATACCACTCTATCTGGTTTTACTTCTTTCACCCACTGTAACCCTACAATAATTGCCATATTTTCTGCCGTATAAACTGACAGCTGGTCAGGTAATCTTTTCCCAATACTTACATTAAATGTTGGTATGTATATTCCTATGCCTACCCTGTTTTCTTCATCTTTGGATCCATCTGTATAAATATCTAAATAACTGTAAAATTTGCTTTTTATGTATTGACTTGCCATATGTCCTTTCTCACTCTCTTCCCATTTATCCTTTAGTACCATGATATTTAAATCTACCTCAGTTTTTGGAAACAGCCAAACAGGAATATTACTAAGAGGTGTAGGAGCGTTAAAAATATGTTTTTTAATCTATATTCCTCTGATTTAGTCTTTGTTACCCATCCAAAACCATTACCTTTAAAAGAGTTATACTCCCAACATTCCTGAATAACACTATTGGTAGGGTTTTCATTTCCACATCCACGTAATCGACACCAGTATGTAAGCATGAGTTTATCTCTTCTCAGTTCTAAGGGCACTTCTCCTAATTAGGGCCAAAGCCCTGTAAGGGGCTGAAGGCCCTTTTGTTTTCTTTAGGATTATTATTATTAGGGCCAAAGCCCTGTAAGGGGCTGAAGGCCCTTTTGTTTTCTTTAGGATTATTAGGGCCCGAGCACCGATGGTGTGAGGACCCTATTGGAATTGCTCCGTTTATTAGGGCCCAAGCCAATGAAATGGCGAAGGGCCCTCTTGATCTTCTAAGGATTATTATTATTATTAGGGCCAAAGCCCAAAGGGCTGAAGGCCCTATTGTTTTCTTTAGGATTATTATTAGGGCCCGAGCACCGATGGTGTGAGGACCCTATTGGAATTGCTCCGTTTATTATTATTATTATTAGGGCCCGAGCACCGATGGTGTGAGGACCCTATTGGAATTGCTCCGTTTATTATTATTATTATTATTATTATTATTATTATTATTATTATTATTATTAGGGCCCGAGCACCGATGGTGTGAGGACCCTATTGGAATTGCTCCGTTTCTTTTTAGGGCCCGAGCACCGATGGTGTGAGGACCCTATTGGAATTGCTCCGTTTATTATTATTAGGGCCAAAGCCCCGTAAGGGGCTGAAGGCCCTATTGTTTTCTTTAGGATTATTAGGGCCGAAGCGAATTAAGCGTGCAGGGCCCTCTTGTTCTTCTAAGGATTATTATTAGGGTCCAAGCCAATGAAATGGCGAAGGGCCCTCTTGATCTTCTAAGGATTATTAGGGCCCATACGAAAATTCGCGCAGGGCCCTCTTGATCCCCTAAGGATTATTATTAGGGCCAAAGCCAATGAAATGGCGAAGGGCCCTCTTGATCTTCTAAGGATTATTATTATTATTATTATGTTTTCTTTAGGATTATTAGGGCCAAAGCCCCGTAAGGGGCTGAAGGCCCTTTTGTTTTCTTAAGGATTATTATTATTAGGGCCAAAGCCCTGTAAGGGGCTGAAGGCCCTTTTGTTTTCTTTAGGATTATTAGGGCCAAGGCGCTGAAGGCCCTTTTGTTTTCTTTAGGATTATTATTATTAGGGCCCAAGCGAATTAGCGCGCAGGGCCCTCTTGTTCTTCTAAGGATTATTAGGGCCAAAGCCCTGTAAGGGGCTGAAGGCCCTTTTGTTTTCTTTAGGATTATTATTACGGCCAAAGCCCCGTAAGGGGCTGAAGGCCCTATTGTTTTCTTTAGGATTATTAGGGCCAAAGCCCTCTAAGGGGCTGAAGGCCCTTTTGTTTTCTTTAGGATTATTATTATTAGGGCCCAAGCGAAAATTCGTGCAGGGCCCTCTTGTTCTTCGAAGGATTATTAGGGCCAAAGCCCTATAAGGGGCTGAAGGCCCTATTGTTTTCTTTAGGATTATTATTAGGGCCAAAGCCCTGTAAGGGGCTGAAGGCCCTTTTGTTTTCTTTAGGATTATTATTATTAGGGCCCAAGCGAAAATTCGCGCAGGGCCCTCTTGTTCTTCTAAGGATTATTATTAGGGCCAAAGCCCCGTAAGGGGCTGAAGGCCCTTTTGTTTTCTTTAGGATTATTAGGGCCCGAGCACCGATGGTGTGAGGACCCTATTGGAATTGCTCCGTTTATTATTATTATTATTATTATTAGGGCCCGAGCACCGATGGTGTGAGGACCCTATTGGAATTGCTCCGTTTATTATTATTTAGGGCCCAAGCGAAAATTCGCGCAGGGCCCTCTTGTTCTTCTAAGGATTATTAGGGCCTAAGCGAATTAAGCGCGCAGGGCCCTCTTGTTCTTCTAAGGATTATTATTATTTTTAGGGCCCAAGCGAAAATTCGCGCAGGGCCCTCTTGTTCTTCTAAGGATTATTATTATTAGGGCCAAAGCCCTATAAGGGGCTGAAGGCCCTTTTGTTTTCTTTAAGAGTATTATTATTAGGGCCAAAGCCCTGTAAGGGGCTGAAGGCCCTTTTGTTTTCTTTAGGATTATTATTAGGGCCCAAGCGAAAATTCGCGCAGGGCCCTCTTGTTCTTCTAAGGATTATTAGGGCCCAAGCGAAAATTCGCGCAGGGCCCTCTTGTTCTTCTAAGGATTATTATTAGGGCCCAAGCGAAAATTCGCGCAGGGCCCTCTTGTTCTTCTAAGGATTATTATTTTTTTTTTTTTTTTTATTTTTTTTTCCGTCTTCCGGGGCTTTTTGGGGGCCTTAACATGCTCAAAAACTCTTGAAAATTGGCACACACATTGGAATCCGCGGCCATTAGGACGCCGGAGAGGCTGGTACCCGGGCGTGGCAGGGGGGCTCGACAGCGCCCCCTTGAAAAAAGTCTGAAAATTTGGTCCATATATTAAACATGCTTGCACGTATTAGTATGAAACTCGGTACACATATAGACCTCATCGGGCCGAACAACTTTCGCGCTCTAAGTTAATCACCACGCCAACAGGAAGTCAGCTATTAAGGGTTGTTTGAAAAACGCATGCTCGGGAATTTGATATACTCCTCCTAGACGATTAATCCGATCGCCACCAAACTCGGTCAGCATGAAGTCAAGACACTGATGATTAAAAATTGCCAGGGGATTTTTGATATCTCGAACGGTTTGGCCGTGGCGAGGCAACAAATTTATGGCGAGAAAAAGGAAACAGGAAATGTGTTATAACGTCTTAATACATATATTGATCTTTATGAAACTTCACGAGTGTGTTCGTTATAGGAGTCTGATCACATGGATGTGACTATTGTGAGTCAAAGTTATAGCGCCACCAACTGGCAGCAGGAAGTGTATCACTTTTTGAAATGTTTTGAGATCACCCTCTTATTTTTACCTGATTTGCTTCAAACTTCATCAGTGTAATGTCAATACACAGCAGATGTAGACCTATGACAGGATTTTTGATATTTGAAATATTGTTGCCATGGCAACAGGTCAAACTGTAATAATATTCTTGAGTGTTTTTGAGGCTCTTAACATGCTTCAAATTGCATGAAACTCGACACACACATCAATATTGTCAACCAGTAGACATGGACAAAGCCATAGAAATGGGCGTGGTGGAGGGGCTCAGTAGCGCCACCTTTTGACAAAAGTGGGGGTTAGTTTTTCCTACAGTCACCAAACTCGGTACACATATTATTCTCATCAAGCCGGACAATTTTCTAATTTACATTCATTAGCTCCGACCAACGGGAAGTCAGCTATTTTGGTTTGAATGTTAATTTTTTGAAAAAACAGGCTATGAATTTTATACTACTACTCCTACAGGGTTTATCCAATTTACACCAAGCTTTTTTAACTTGTTGCGAACACATTGAAGTTGTTTAATTGCAAACGGATTTTGGATATCTCAAACGGTTTGGCCGTGGCGAGGCAACGAATTTATGGCGAGAAAAGGGAAACAGGAAATGTGTTATAACTTCTGCATACATTGATTGATGTTTATGAAACTTCAGGAGTGTGTTGGTTGTAGTAGTCTGATCACATGGATGTAACTATTATGAGTCAAAGTTATAGCGCCACCAAATGGCAGCAAGAAGTGTATCACTTTTAAAATGCTTTGAGATCACCCTCTTATTTTTACCTGATTTGCTTCAAACTTCATCAGTGTAATGTCAATACACAGCAGATGTAGACCTATGACAGGATTTTTGATATTTGAAATATTGTTGCCATGGCAACAGGTCAAACTGTAATAATATTCTTGAGTGGTTTTGAGGCTCTTAACATGCTTCAAATTGCATGAAACTCGACACACACATCAATATTGTCAACCAGTAGACATGGACAAAGCCATAGAAATGGGCGTGGTGGAGGGGCTCAGTAGCGCCACCTTTTGACAAAAGTGGGGGGGTTAGTTTTTCCTACAGTCACCAAACTCGGTACACATATTATTCTCATCAAGCCGGACAATTTTCTAATTTACATTCATTAGCTCCGACCAACAGGAAGTCAGCTATTTTGGTTTGAATGTTAATTTTTTGAAAAAACAGGCTATGAATTTTATACTACTACTCCTACAGGGTTTATCCAATTTACACCAAGCTTTTTTTAACTTGTTGCTAACACATTGAAGTTGTTTAATTGCAAACGGATTTTGGATATCTCAAACGGTTTGGCCGTGGCGAGGCAACGAATTTATGGCAAGAAAAGGGAAACAAAGTGTTATAACTTCTGCATACATTAATTGATTTTGATGAAACTTTGGCTTAGTCTTCGTTGTACAAGGCTGATCACATGGATTTGACTATTGTGATTCAAAGTCATAGCGCCACCAACTGGAAGCAGAAAATGTGTCACTTTCAGCATACATTGAGATCACCCTCTTATTTTTACCTTATTTGCTTCAAAATTCATCAGAATAATGTTAAAACTTGGCACATGTAATCCTTTGAAAATGGGCAGGGAGGAGGGGCTCTATAACGGCACCTTGTAGTGCAGTAAATGTGGAGTGAATTTGACATAGTCCTTTGATGTTTAACCGTTTTAAGTGCCTATTGCCCGCTGTGCACAGTTGCCCTGAAGCCACCGGGGTGGCGGTGCCACCGGGCTTGGGCCCGCCATCGCTGCTCGCAGCTATATTTAGGGCCCAAGCGAAAATTCGCGCAGGGCCCTCTTGTTCTTCTAAGGATTATTATTATTATTATTATTATTATTTTTTTTTTTTTTAATTTTTTTTCCGTCTTCCGGGGCTTTTTGGGGGCCTTAACATGCTCAAAAACTCTTGAAAATTGGCACACACATTGGAATCCGCGGCCATTAGGACGCCGGAGAGGCTGGTACCCGGGCGTGGCAGGGGGGCTCGACAGCGCCCCCTTGAAAAAAGTCTGAAAATTTGGTCCATATATTAAACATGCTTGCACGTATTAGTATGAAACTCGGTACACATATAGACCTCATCGGGCCGAACAACTTTCGCGCTCTAAGTTAATCGCCACGCCAACAGGAAGTCAGCTATTAAGGGTTGTTTGAAAAACGCATGCTCTGGAATTTGATATACTCCTCCTAGACGATTAATCCGATCGCCACCAAACTCGGTCAGCATGAAGTCAAGACACTGATGATTAAAAATTGCCAGGGGATTTTTGATATCTCGAACGGTTTGGCCGTGGCGAGGCAACGAATTTATGGCGAGAAAAAGGAAACAGGAAATGTGTTATAACGTCTTAATACATATATTGATCTTTATGAAACTTCACGAGTGTGTTCGTTATAGGAGTCTGATCACATGGATGTGACTATTGTGAGTCAAAGTTATAGCGCCACCAACTGGCAGCAGGAAGTGTATCACTTTTTGAAATGTTTTGAGATCACCCTCTTATTTTTACCTGATTTGCTTCAAACTTCATCAGTGTAATGTCAATACACAGCAGATGTAGACCTATGACAGGATTTTTGATATTTGAAATATTGTTGCCATGGCAACAGGTCAAACTGTAATAATATTCTTGAGTGTTTTTGAGGCTCTTAACATGCTTCAAATTGCATGAAACTCGACACACACATCAATATTGTCAACCAGTAGACATGGACAAAGCCATAGAAATGGGCGTGGTGGAGGGGCTCAGTAGCGCCACCTTTTGACAAAAGTGGGGGTTAGTTTTTCCTACAGTCACCAAACTCGGTACACATATTATTCTCATCAAGCCGGACAATTTTCTAATTTACATTCATTAGCTCCGACCAACAGGAAGTCAGCTATTTTGGTTTGAATGTTAATTTTTTGAAAAAACAGGCTATGAATTTTATACTACTACTCCTACAGGGTTTATCCAATTTACACCAAGCTTTTTTTAACTTGTTGCGAACACATTGAAGTTGTTTAATTGCAAACGGATTTTGGATATCTCAAACGGTTTGGCCGTGGCGAGGCAACGAATTTATGGCGAGAAAAGGGAAACAGGAAATGTGTTATAACTTCTGCATACATTGATTGATGTTTATGAAACTTCAGGAGTGTGTTGGTTGTAGTAGTCTGATCACATGGATGTAACTATTGTGAGTCAAAGTTATAGCGCCACCAAATGGCAGCAAGAAGTGTATCACTTTTAAAATGCTTTGAGATCACCCTCTTATTTTTACCTGATTTGCTTCAAACTTCATCAGTGTAATGTCAATACACAGCAGATGTAGACCTATGACAGGATTTTTGATATTTGAAATATTGTTGCCATGGCAACAGGTCAAACTGTAATAATATTCTTGAGTGTTTTTGAGGCTCTTAACATGCTTCAAATTGCATGAAACTCGACACACACATCAATATTGTCAACCAGTAGACATGGACAATGCCATAGAAATGGGCGTGGTGGAGGGGCTCAGTAGCGCCACCTTTTGACAAAAGTGGGGGTTAGTTTTTCCTACAGTCACCAAACTCAGTACACATATTATTCTCATCAAGCCGGACAATTTTCTAATTTACATTCATTAGCTCCGACCAACAGGAAGTCAGCTATTTTGGTTTGAATGTTAATTTTTTGAAAAAACAGGCTATGAATTTTATACTACTCCTCCTACAGGGTTTATCCAATTTACACCAAGCTTTTTTTAACTTGTTGCTAACACATTGAAGTTGTTTAATTGCAAACGGATTTTGGATATCTCAAACGGTTTGGCCGTGGCGAGGCAACGAATTTATGGCAAGAAAAGGGAAACAAAGTGTTATAACTTCTGCATACATTAATTGATTTTGATGAAACTTTGGCTTAGTCTTCGTTGTACAAGGCTGATCACATGGATTTGACTATTGTGATTCAAAGTCATAGCGCCACCAACTGGAAGCAGAAAATGTGTCACTTTCAGCATACATTGAGATCACCCTCTTATTTTTACCTGATTTGCTTCAAAATTCATCAGAATAATGTTAAAACTTGGCACATGTAATCCTTTGAAAATGGGCAGGGAGGAGGGGCTCTATAACGGCACCTTGTAGTGCAGTAAATGTGGAGTGAATTTGACATAGTCCTTTGATGTTTAACCGTTTTAAGTGCCTATTGCCCGCTGTGCACAGTTGCCCTGAAGCCACCGGGGTGGCGGTGCCACCGGGCTTGGGCCCGCCATCGCTGCTCGCAGCTATATTTATTATTATTTATTTTTATTTTTATTTTTTTTTTCCGTCTTCCGGGGCTTTTTGGGGGCCCTAACATGCTCAAAAACTCTTGAAAATTGGCACACACATTGGAATCCGCGGCCATTAGGACGCCGGAGAGGCTGGTACCCGGGCGTGGCAGGGGGGCTCGACAGCGCCCCCTTGAAAAAAGTCTGAAAATTTGGTCCATATATTAAACATGCTTGCACGTATTAGTATGAAACTCGGTACACATATAGACCTCATCGGGCCGAACAACTTTCGCGCTCTAAGTTAATCGCCACGCCAACAGGAAGTCAGCTATTAAGGGTTGTTTGAAAAACGCATGCTCTGGAATTTGATATACTCCTCCTAGACGATTAATCCGATCGCCACCAAACTCGGTCAGCATGAAGTCAAGACACTGATGATTAAAAATTGCCAGGGGATTTTTGATATCTCGAACGGTTTGGCCGTGGCGAGGCAACGAATTTATGGCGAGAAAAAGGAAACAGGAAATGTGTTATAACGTCTTAATACATATATTGATCTTTATGAAACTTCACGAGTGTGTTCGTTATAGGAGTCTGATCACATGGATGTGACTATTGTGAGTCAAAGTTATAGCGCCACCAACTGGCAGCAGGAAGTGTATCACTTTTTGAAATGTTTTGAGATCACCCTCTTATTTTTACCTGATTTGCTTCAAACTTCATCAGTGTAATGTCAATACACAGCAGATGTAGACCTATGACAGGATTTTTGATATTTGAAATATTGTTGCCATGGCAACAGGTCAAACTGTAATAATATTCTTGAGTGTTTTTGAGGCTCTTAACATGCTTCAAATTGCATGAAACTCGACACACACATCAATATTGTCAACCAGTAGACATGGACAAAGCCATAGAAATGGGCGTGGTGGAGGGGCTCAGTAGCGCCACCTTTTGACAAAAGTGGGGGTTAGTTTTTCCTACAGTCACCAAACTCGGTACACATATTATTCTCATCAAGCCGGACAATTTTCTAATTTACATTCATTAGCTCCGACCAACAGGAAGTCAGCTATTTTGGTTTGAATGTTAATTTTTTGAAAAAACAGGCTATGAATTTTATACTACTACTCCTACAGGGTTTATCCAATTTACACCAAGCTTTTTTAACTTGTTGCGAACACATTGAAGTTGTTTAATTGCAAACGGATTTTGGATATCTCAAACGGTTTGGCCGTGGTGAGGCAACGAATTTATGGCGAGAAAAGGGAAACAGGAAATGTGTTATAACTTCTGCATACATTGATTGATGTTTATGAAACTTCAGGAGTGTGTTGGTTGTAGTAGTCTGATCACATGGATGTAACTATTGTGAGTCAAAGTTATAGCGCCACCAAATGGCAGCAAGAAGTGTATCACTTTTAAAATGCTTTGAGATCACCCTCTTATTTTTACCTGATTTGCTTCAAACTTCATCAGTGTAATGTCAATACACAGCAGATGTAGACCTATGACAGGATTTTTGATATTTGAAATATTGTTGCCATGGCAACAGGTCAAACTGTAATAATATTCTTGAGTGTTTTTGAGGCTCTTAACATGCTTCAAATTGCATGAAACTCGACACACACATCAATATTGTCAAACCAGTAGACATGGACAAAGCCATAGAAATGGGCGTGGTGGAGGGGCTCAGTAGCGCCACCTTTTGACAAAAGTGGGGGTTAGTTTTCCTACAGTCACCAAACTCGGTAC
Source organism: Chanodichthys erythropterus (assembly GCF_024489055.1). Taxonomy (NCBI): domain Eukaryota; kingdom Metazoa; phylum Chordata; class Actinopteri; order Cypriniformes; family Xenocyprididae; genus Chanodichthys; species Chanodichthys erythropterus. The sequence continues at coordinate 8,923,323 of NC_090223.1, forward strand.
ACATATTATTCTCATCAAGCCGGACAATTTTCTAATTTACATTCATTAGCTCCGACCAACAGGAAGTCAGCTATTTTGGTTTGAATGTTAATTTTTTGAAAAAACAGGCTATGAATTTTATACTACTACTCCTACAGGGTTTATCCAATTTACACCAAGCTTTTTTTAACTTGTTGCTAACACATTGAAGTTGTTTAATTGCAAACGGATTTTGGATATCTCAAACGGTTTGGCCGTGGCGAGGCAACGAATTTATGGCAAGAAAAGGGAAACAAAGTGTTATAACTTCTGCATACATTAATTGATTTTGATGAAACTTTGGCTTAGTCTTCGTTGTACAAGGCTGATCACATGGATTTGACTATTGTGATTCAAAGTCATAGCGCCACCAACTGGAAGCAGAAAATGTGTCACTTTCAGCATACATTGAGATCACCCTCTTATTTTTACCTGATTTGCTTCAAAATTCATCAGAATAATGTTAAAACTTGGCACATGTAATCCTTTGAAAATGGGCAGGGAGGAGGGGCTCTATAGCGGCACCTTGTAGTGCAGTAAATGTGGAGTGAATTTGACATAGTCCTTTGATGTTTAACCGTTTTAAGTGCCTATTGCCCGCTGTGCACAGTTGCCCTGAAGCCACCGGGGTGGCGGTGCCACCGGGCTTGGGCCCGCCATCGCTGCTCGCAGCTATATTTATTTATTTATTTTATTTATTTATTTTTTTTTTCCGTCTTCCGGGGCTTTTTGGGGGCCTTAACATGCTCAAAAACTCTTGAAAATTGGCACACACATTGGAATCCGCGGCCATTAGGACGCCTGAGAGGCTGGTACCCGGGCGTGGCAGGGGGGCTCGACAGCGCCCCCTTGAAAAAAGTCTGAAAATTTGGTCCATATATTAAACATGCTTGCACGTATTAGTATGAAACTCGGTACACATATAGACCTCATCGGGCCGAACAACTTTCGCGCTCTAAGTTAATCGCCACGCCAACAGGAAGTCAGCTATTAAGGGTTGTTTGAAAAACGCATGCTCTGGAATTTGATATACTCCTCCTAGACGATTAATCCGATCGCCACCAAACTCGGTCAGCATGAAGTCAAGACACTGATGATTAAAAATTGCCAGGGGATTTTTGATATCTCGAACGGTTTGGCCGTGGCGAGGCAACGAATTTATGGCGAGAAAAAGGAAACAGGAAATGTGTTATAACGTCTTAATACATATATTGATCTTTATGAAACTTCACGAGTGTGTTCGTTATAGGAGTCTGATCACACGGATGTGACTATTGTGAGTCAAAGTTATAGCGCCACCAACTGGCAGCAGGAAGTGTATCACTTTTTGAAATGTTTTGAGATCACCCTCTTATTTTTACCTGATTTGCTTCAAACTTCATCAGTGTAATGTCAATACACAGCAGATGTAGACCTATGACAGGATTTTTGATATTTGAAATATTGTTGCCATGGCAACAGGTCAAACTGTAATAATATTCTTGAGTGTTTTTGAGGCTCTTAACATGCTTCAAATTGCATGAAACTCGACACACACATCAATATTGTCAACCAGTAGACATGGACAAAGTCATAGAAATGGGCGTGGTGGAGGGGCTCAGTAGCGCCACCTTTTGACAAAAGTGGGGGGGTTAGTTTTTCCCACAGTCACCAAACTCGGTACACATATTGTTCTCATCAAGCTGGACAATTTTCTAATTTACATTCATTAGCTCCGACCAACAGGAAGTCGGCTATTTTTGTTTGAATGTTAATTTTTTGAAAAAACAGGCTATGAATTTTATACTACTACTCCTACAGGGTTTATCCAATTTACACCAAGCTTTTTTTAACTTGTTGCTAACACATTGAAGTTGTTTAATTGCAAACGGATTTTGGATATCTCAAACGGTTTGGCCGTGGCGAGGCAACGAATTTATGGCAAGAAAAGGGAAACAAAGTGTTATAACTTCTGCATACATTAATTGATTTTGATGAAACTTTGGCTTAGAGTTCGTAGTACAAGGCTGATCACATGGATTTGACTATTGTGATTCAAAGTCATAGCGCCACCAACTGGAAGCAAAAAATGTGTCACTTTCAGCATACATTGAGATCACCCTCTTATTTTTACCTGATTTGCTTCAAAATTCATCAGAATAATGTTAAAACTTGGCACATGTAATCCTTTGAAAATGGGCAGGGAGGAGGGGCTCTATAGCGGCACCTTGTAGTGCAGTAAATGTGGAGTGAATTTGACATAGTCCTTTGATGTTTAACCGTTTTAAGTGCCTATTGCCCGCTGTGCACAGTTGCCCTGAAGCCACCGGGGTGGCGGTGCCACCGGGCTTGGGCCCGCCATCGCTGCTCGCAGCTATATTTATTTATTTATTTTTTATTTTTTATTTTTTTTTTCCGTCTTCCGGGGCTTTTTGGGGGCCTTAACATGCTCAAAAACTCTTGAAAATTGGCACACACATTGGAATCCGCGGCCATTAGGACGCCGGAGAGGCTGGTACCCGGGCGTGGCAGGGGGGCTCGACAGCGCCCCCTTGAAAAAAGTCTGAAAATTTGGTCCATATATTAAACATGCTTGCACGTATTAGTATGAAACTCGGTACACATATAGACCTCATCGGGCCGAACAACTTTCGCGCTCTAAGTTAATCGCCACGCCAACAGGAAGTCAGCTATTAAGGGTTGTTTGAAAAACGCATGCTCTGGAATTTGATATACTCCTCCTAGACGATTAATCCGATCGCCACCAAACTCGGTCAGCATGAAGTCAAGACACTGATGATTAAAAATTGCCAGGGGATTTTTGATATCTCGAACGGTTTGGCCGTGGCGAGGCAACGAATTTATGGCGAGAAAAAGGAAACAGGAAATGTGTTATAACGTCTTAATACATATATTGATCTTTATGAAACTTCACGAGTGTGTTCGTTATAGGAGTCTGATCACATGGATGTGACTATTGTGAGTCAAAGTTATAGCGCCACCAACTGGCAGCAGGAAGTGTATCACTTTTTGAAATGTTTTGAGATCACCCTCTTATTTTTACCTGATTTGCTTCAAACTTCATCAGTGTAATGTTAATACACAGCAGATGTAGACCTATGACAGGATTTTTGATATTTGAAATATTGTTGCCATGGCAACAGGTCAAACTGTAATAATATTCTTGAGTGTTTTTGAGGCTCTTAACATGCTTCAAATTGCATGAAACTCGACACACACATCAATATTGTCAACCAGTAGACATGGACAAAGCCATAGAAATGGGCGTGGTGGAGGGGCTCAGTAGCGCCACCTTTTGACAAAAGTGGGGGGGTTAGTTTTTCCTACAGTCACCAAACTCGGTACACATATTATTCTCATCAAGCCGGACAATTTTCTAATTTACATTCATTAGCTCCGACCAACAGGAAGTCAGCTATTTTGGTTTGAATGTTAATTTTTTGAAAAAACAGGCTATGAATTTTATACTACTACTCCTACAGGGTTTATCCAATTTACACCAAGCTTTTTTTAACTTGTTGCGAACACATTGAAGTTGTTTAATTGCAAACGGATTTTGGATATCTCAAACGGTTTGGCCGTGGTGAGGCAACGAATTTATGGCGAGAAAAGGGAAACAGGAAATGTGTTATAACTTCTGCATACATTGATTGATGTTTATGAAACTTCAGGAGTGTGTTGGTTGTAGTAGTCTGATCACATGGATGTAACTATTGTGAGTCAAAGTTATAGCGCCACCAAATGGCAGCAAGAAGTGTATCACTTTTAAAATGCTTTGAGATCACCCTCTTATTTTTACCTGATTTGCTTCAAACTTCATCAGTGTAATGTCAATACACAGCAGATGTAGACCTATGACAGGATTTTTGATATTTGAAATATTGTTGCCATGGCAACAGGTCAAACTGTAATAATATTCTTGAGTGTTTTTGAGGCTCTTAACATGCTTCAAATTGCATGAAACTCGACACACACATCAATATTGTCAAACCAGTAGACATGGACAAAGCCATAGAAATGGGCGTGGTGGAGGGGCTCAGTAGCGCCACCTTTTGACAAAAGTGGGGGTGTTAGTTTTTCCTACAGTCACCAAACTCGGTACACATATTATTCTCATCAAGCCGGACAATTTTCTAATTTACATTCATTAGCTCCGACCAACAGGAAGTCAGCTATTTTGGTTTGAATGTTAATTTTTTGAAAAAACAGGCTATGAATTTTATACTACTACTCCTACAGGGTTTATCCAATTTACACCAAGCTTTTTTTAACTTGTTGCTAACACATTGAAGTTGTTTAATTGCAAACGGATTTTGGATATCTCAAACGGTTTGGCCGTGGCGAGGCAACGAATTTATGGCAAGAAAAGGGAAACAAAGTGTTATAACTTCTGCATACATTAATTGATTTTGATGAAACTTTGGCTTAGTCTTCGTTGTACAAGGCTGATCACATGGATTTGACTATTGTGATTCAAAGTCATAGCGCCACCAACTGGAAGCAGAAAATGTGTCACTTTCAGCATACATTGAGATCACCCTCTTATTTTTACCTGATTTGCTTCAAAATTCATCAGAATAATGTTAAAACTTGGCACATGTAATCCTTTGAAAATGGGCAGGGAGGAGGGGCTCTATAGCGGCACCTTGTAGTGCAGTAAATGTGGAGTGAATTTGACATAGTCCTTTGATGTTTAACCGTTTTAAGTGCCTATTGCCCGCTGTGCACAGTTGCCCTGAAGCCACCGGGGTGGCGGTGCCACCGGGCTTGGGCCCGCCATCGCTGCTCGCAGCTATATTTATTTATTTATTTTATTTATTTTTTTTTTTTCCGTCTTCCGGGGCTTTTTGGGGGCCTTAACATGCTCAAAAACTCTTGAAAATTGGCACACACATTGGAATCCGCGGCCATTAGGACGCCGGAGAGGCTGGTACCCGGGCGTGGCAGGGGGGCTCGACAGCGCCCCCTTGAAAAAAGTCTGAAAATTTGGTCCATATATTAAACATGCTTGCACGTATTAGTATGAAACTCGGTACACATATAGACCTCATCGGGCCGAACAACTTTCGCGCTCTAAGTTAATCGCCACGCCAACAGGAAGTCAGCTATTAAGGGTTGTTTGAAAAACGCATGCTCTGGAATTTGATATACTCCTCCTAGACGATTAATCCGATCGCCACCAAACTCGGTCAGCATGAAGTCAAGACACTGATGATTAAAAATTGCCAGGGGATTTTTGATATCTCGAACGGTTTGGCCGTGGCGAGGCAACGAATTTATGGCGAGAAAAAGGAAACAGGAAATGTGTTATAACGTCTTAATACATATATTGATCTTTATGAAACTTCACGAGTGTGTTCGTTATAGGAGTCTGATCACACGGATGTGACTATTGTGAGTCAAAGTTATAGCGCCACCAACTGGCAGCAGGAAGTGTATCACTTTTTGAAATGTTTTGAGATCACCCTCTTATTTTTACCTGATTTGCTTCAAACTTCATCAGTGTAATGTCAATACACAGCAGATGTAGACCTATGACAGGATTTTTGATATTTGAAATATTGTTGCCATGGCAACAGGTCAAACTGTAATAATATTCTTGAGTGTTTTTGAGGCTCTTAACATGCTTCAAATTGCATGAAACTCGACACACACATCAATATTGTCAACCAGTAGACATGGACAAAGTCATAGAAATGGGCGTGGTGGAGGGGCTCAGTAGCGCCACCTTTTGACAAAAGTGGGGGGGTTAGTTTTTCCCACAGTCACCAAACTCGGTACACATATTGTTCTCATCAAGCTGGACAATTTTCTAATTTACATTCATTAGCTCCGACCAACAGGAAGTCGGCTATTTTTGTTTGAATGTTAATTTTTTGAAAAAACAGGCTATGAATTTTATACTACTACTCCTACAGGGTTTATCCAATTTACACCAAGCTTTTTTAACTTGTTGCTAACACATTGAAGTTGTTTAATTGCAAACGGATTTTGGATATCTCAAACGGTTTGGCCGTGGCGAGGCAACGAATTTATGGCAAGAAAAGGGAAACAAAGTGTTATAACTTCTGCATACATTAATTGATTTTGATGAAACTTTGGCTTAGAGTTCGTAGTACAAGGCTGATCACATGGATTTGACTATTGTGATTCAAAGTCATAGCGCCACCAACTGGAAGCAAAAAATGTGTCACTTTCAGCATACATTGAGATCACCCTCTTATTTTTACCTGATTTGCTTCAAAATTCATCAGAATAATGTTAAAACTTGGCACATGTAATCCTTTGAAAATGGGCAGGGAGGAGGGGCTCTATAGCGGCACCTTGTAGTGCAGTAAATGTGGAGTGAATTTGACATAGTCCTTTGATGTTTAACCGTTTTAAGTGCCTATTGCCCGCTGTGCACAGTTGCCCTGAAGCCACCGGGGTGGCGGTGCCACCGGGCTTGGGCCCGCCATCGCTGCTCGCAGCTATATTTATTTATTTATTTTTTATTTTTTATTTTTTTTTTCCGTCTTCCGGGGCTTTTTGGGGGCCTTAACATGCTCAAAAACTCTTGAAAATTGGCACACACATTGGAATCCGCGGCCATTAGGACGCCGGAGAGGCTGGTACCCGGGCGTGGCAGGGGGGCTCGACAGCGCCCCCTTGAAAAAAGTCTGAAAATTTGGTCCATATATTAAACATGCTTGCACGTATTAGTATGAAACTCGGTACACATATAGACCTCATCGGGCCGAACAACTTTCGCGCTCTAAGTTAATCGCCACGCCAACAGGAAGTCAGCTATTAAGGGTTGTTTGAAAAACGCATGCTCTGGAATTTGATATACTCCTCCTAGACGATTAATCCGATCGCCACCAAACTCGGTCAGCATGAAGTCAAGACACTGATGATTAAAAATTGCCAGGGGATTTTTGATATCTCGAACGGTTTGGCCGTGGCGAGGCAACGAATTTATGGCGAGAAAAAGGAAACAGGAAATGTGTTATAACGTCTTAATACATATATTGATCTTTATGAAACTTCACGAGTGTGTTCGTTATAGGAGTCTGATCACACGGATGTGACTATTGTGAGTCAAAGTTATAGCGCCACCAACTGGCAGCAGGAAGTGTATCACTTTTTGAAATGTTTTGAGATCACCCTCTTATTTTTACCTGATTTGCTTCAAACTTCATCAGTGTAATGTCAATACACAGCAGATGTAGACCTATGACAGGATTTTTGATATTTGAAATATTGTTGCCATGGCAACAGGTCAAACTGTAATAATATTCTTGAGTGTTTTTGAGGCTCTTAACATGCTTCAAATTGCATGAAACTCGACACACACATCAATATTGTCAACCAGTAGACATGGACAAAGCCATAGAAATGGGCGTGGTGGAGGGGCTCAGTAGCGCCACCTTTTGACAAAAGTGGGGGTTAGTTATTCCTACAGTCACCAAACTCGGTACACATATTGTTCTCATCAAGCCGGACAATTTTCTAATTTACATTCATTAGCTCCGACCAACAGGAAGTCAGCTATTTTGGTTTGAATGTTAATTTTTTGAAAAAACAGGCTATGAATTTTATACTACTACTCCTACAGGGTTTATCCAATTTACACCAAGCTTTTTTTAACTTGTTGCTAACACATTGAAGTTGTTTAATTGCAAACGGATTTTGGATATCTCAAACGGTTTGGCCGTGGCGAGGCAACGAATTTATGGCAAGAAAAGGGAAACAAAGTGTTATAACTTCTGCATACATTAATTGATTTTGATGAAACTTTGGCTTAGTCTTCGTTGTACAAGGCTGATCACATGGATTTGACTATTGTGATTCAAAGTCATAGCGCCACCAACTGGAAGCAGAAAATGTGTCACTTTCAGCATACATTGAGATCACCCTCTTATTTTTACCTGATTTGCTTCAAACTTCATCAGTGTAATGTCAATACACAGCAGATGTAGACCTATGACAGGATTTTTGATATTTGAAATATTGTTGCCATGGCAACAGGTCAAACTGTAATAATATTCTTGAGTGTTTTTGAGGCTCTTAACATGCTTCAAATTGCATGAAACTCGACACACACATCAATATTGTCAACCAGTAGACATGGACAAAGCCATAGAAATGGGCGTGGTGGAGGGGCTCAGTAGCGCCACCTTTTGACAAAAGTGGGGGTTAGTTTTTCCTACAGTCACCAAACTCGGTACACATATTGTTCTCATCAAGCCGGACAATTTTCTAATTTACATTCATTAGCTCCGACCAACAGGAAGTCAGCTATTTTGGTTTGAATGTTAATTTTTTGAAAAAACAGGCTATGAATTTTATACTACTACTCCTACAGGGTTTATCCAATTTACACCAAGCTTTTTTTAACTTGTTGCTAACACATTGAAGTTGTTTAATTGCAAACGGATTTTGGATATCTCAAACGGTTTGGCCGTGGCGAGGCAACGAATTTATGGCGAGAAAAGGGAAACAGGAAATGTGTTATAACTTCTGCATACATTGATTGATGTTTATGAAACTTCAGGAGTGTGTTGGTTGTAGTAGTCTGATCACATGGATGTAACTATTGTGAGTCAAAGTTATAGCGCCACCAAATGGCAGCAAGAAGTGTATCACTTTTAAAATGCTTTGAGATCACCCTCTTATTTTTACCTGATTTGCTTCAAACTTCATCAGTGTAATGTCAATACACAGCAGATGTAGACCTATGACAGGATTTTTGATATTTGAAATATTGTTGCCATGGCAACAGGTCAAACTGTAATAATATTCTTGAGTGTTTTTGAGGCTCTTAACATGCTTCAAATTGCATGAAACTCGACACACACATCAATATTGTCAACCAGTAGACATGGACAAAGCCATAGAATTGGGCGTGGTGGAGGGGCTCAGTAGCGCCACCTTTTGACAAAAGTGGGGGTTAGTTTTTCCTACAGTCACCAAACTCGGTACACATATTATTCTCATCAAGCCGGACAATTTTCTAATTTACATTCATTAGCTCCGACCAACAGGAAGTCAGCTATTTTGGTTTGAATGTTAATTTTTTGAAAAAACAGGCTATGAATTTTATACTACTACTCCTACAGGGTTTATCCCATTTACACCAAGCTTTTTTTAACTTGTTGCTAACACATTGAAGTTGTTTAATTGCAAACGGATTTTGGATATCTCAAACGGTTTGGCCGTGGCGAGGCAACGAATTTATGGCAAGAAAAGGGAAACAAAGTGTTATAACTTCTGCATACATTAATTGATTTTGATGAAACTTTGGCTTAGTCTTCGTTGTACAAGGCTGATCACATGGATTTGACTATTGTGATTCAAAGTCATAGCGCCACCAACTGGAAGCAGAAAATGTGTCACTTTCAGCATACATTGAGATCACCCTCTTATTTTTTACCTGATTTGCTTCAAAATTCATCAGAATAATGTTAAAACTTGGCACATGTAATCCTTTGAAAATGGGCAGGGAGGAGGGGCTCTATAGTGGCACTGTTACAGATCCCTTGTTTCCCTGGACTCCATTTCCCAGAATCCTCCTGTTCTCCACACCTGCACTCACTTCCCTCGTCAGCTCCTCATCGTCACTCATCACCTGCACCTGGACTCTATTGTCAGCACTCCCCATATATTGCACTCACTCCCTTCACTCCTCGTCCGTTCTCTGTTTATGTTAGAGTTTGTATGGTGTTCTCTGTCTTCGTTTACATTAAAGTATTGTATGTTTGTGGAAATCCGTGATCTGCCTCCTCTTTACACCAGCAACCGTAACAGAAGAACGGACCCTAAACGACCGGATTTTCCACCAAAAAAAAAATGGAGACTTCCACCAGCTCCCTGGCTCCTGTTCCTCCAACGCCTCTCACTCATCTGACAACCGGCGATCGCCTCATCGGGCTCCTACAGGTGGGTCGTTCGCTGGAGAGGTATGTGGAGGAGTTCGTGGAGCTTGCTTTCTTGTCTGACTGGCCTGATGCTCAGTTGATCTCCTTGTTTTTGGATGGATTGGATGACGACACTATCCGTTTTGATGAACCTGTTTTTTGTTTCTCCTTAAGCGATACTATCAATTTAATTTTGTGGTTGAATGGCTCCAAATTCTTAGTAGAAGAGGTTCAGGATCAGTGTTGTCGTCCGGTCCATCCAGAAACACGGTTGGCCGGGCCAGTCAGTCAACCTCCGGCTTCCTCCGCATACCCTTCCAGCGAACTCCCTGCCTGCCCCAGGCTGGACCCATATTCCGCTACTGGGCCCAGTAAGCGGAGGAGGAGGAAGAAAGCGGCCCCAATGTCTCCAAAGCCCGCTCCAGTATCTCCAGAGCCCGCTCCAGTATCTCCAGAGCCCGCTCCAGTATCTCCAGAGCCCGCTCCAGTATCTCCAGAGCCCGCTCCAGTATCTCCAGAGCCCGCTCCAGTATCTCCAGAGCCCGCTCCAGTCCCCACAGAGCCAGCTCCAGTGCCTGTGGGGATTTTAATTGTATATGAGGGGATGGATAGTACCCATCTTCCAGCCTCACACAAGCCGCCCAGTCATGCGGCCTGGCTTATAGACTTTTGGGCCGAGCCAAGTTCTCCAGTCTCCGCCGCCGAGCAAAGTTCTCCAGTCTCCGCCGCCGAGCAAAGTTCTCCAGTCTCCGCCGCCGAGCAAAGTTCTCCAGTCTCCGCCGCCGAGCAAAATTCTCCAGTCTCCGCCGCCGAGCAAAGTTCTCCAGTCTCCGCCGCCGAGCAAAGTTCTCCAGTCTCCGCCGCCGAGCAAAGTTCTCCAGTCTCCGCCGCCGAGCAAAGTTCTCCAGTCTCCGCCGCCGAGCAAAGTTCTCCAGTCTCCGCCGCCGAGCAAAGTTCTCCAGTCTCCGCCGCCGAGCAAAGTTCTCCAGTCTCCGCCGCCTACGAGCCCTCAGCTCCAGCCGCCGCCGCCGAGCCAGCCGCTCCAGCCGCCGCCGCCGAGCCAGCCGCTCCAGCCGCTCCAGCCGCCGCCGCCGAGCCAGCCGCTCCAGCCGCCGCCGCCGAGCCAGCCGCCGCCGCCGAACCAACTGCTCCTATGAACTGTGTTTTTGAAACCTCCAGCCCAAAGACTGTTTCCCCTCCCTGCCTCCCTCTCCCGCCTCCGTCCAGTTATGTTTGCACTGAACCTTCACCTCAAGCCCCCTCGCCCAGATCTCCACCTCGGACCTCTGGGCGATTACCTACACCCCGGCTCCAACCTCCCTCTGCTCCACCGTTACCCATCAGTCCACCAGCTTCACCAGTATCCATCCTGCCTCCACTCACACCTTGTGCACTCGTCAGCCTGCCCTTCCCTCTGGACTACACTCCTCCGTCTCCGCTCCGTCACTCCGTCCCTCTGTTTCAGTTGGCTTCCTCACTCCCCCCGGTGTTCTTTTTGTTGGCTGTCTTACTGCTTCTACTGCGGCCTTCTGGAGTCCCGGCTGCGCTTCGGTCGGCAGAGCCTTTGGTTCCGCCATCTCCCGCCGGTCCTTCAGCGCCGCCTGGGCTCAACGCCTCGAAGGCTTCGGCTCCTGACCCGCCATGGCTGCCCGCTGCACCTGACCCGCCATGGCTGCCCGCTGCACCTGACCCGCCATGTATGCCCGCTGCATGTCTGCCCGCTGCACCTGACCCGCCATGGCTGCCCGCTGCACCTGACCCGCCATGGCTGCCTTCGGCTCCTGACCCGCCATGGCTGCCTTCAACCCCTGACCCGCCATGGCTGCCTTTGACTCCTGACCCGCCATGGCTTTTGAGCCCGCCCTGGAGACCTCCACTCCAGTCTACTCATCCCCCTGCTCCGGTTTGAGGTCTCCAGGGCGCCCGCCCCCCTCCCGGTTGTTACATCTACGGCGCGAGGACGCGCCTACCGGGAGGGGGAGGTACTGTTACAGATCCCTTGTTTCCCTGGACTCCATTTCCCAGAATCCTCCTGTTCTCCACACCTGCACTCACTTCCCTCGTCAGCTCCTCATCGTCACTCATCACCTGCACCTGGACTCTATTGTCAGCACTCCCCATATATTGCACTCACTCCCTTCACTCCTCGTCCGTTCTCTGTTTATGTTAGAGTTTGTATGGTGTTCTCTGCCTTCGTTTACATTAAAGTATTGTATGTTTGTGGAAATCCGTGATCTGCCTCCTCTTTACACCAGCAACCGTAACAGGCACCTTGTAGTGCAGTAAATGTGGAGTGAATTTGACATAGTCCTTTGATGTTTAACCGTTTTAAATGCCTATTGCCCGCTGTACACAGTTGCCCTGAAGCCACCGGGGTGGCGGTGCCACCGGGCTTGGGCCCGCCATCGCTGCTCGCAGCTATATTTAGGGCCCAAGCGAAAATTCGCGCAGGGCCCTCTTGTTCTTCTAAGGATTATTTTTATTTATTTATTAGGGCCCAAGCGAATTAAGCGCGCAGGGCCCTCTTGTTCTTCTAAGGATTATTATTTTTTTTTTTTTTTTTTTGTTTTTTTCCGTCTTCCGGGGCTTTTTGGGGGCCTTAACATGCTCAAAAACTCTTGAAAATTGGCACACACATTGGAATCCGCGGCCATTAGGACGCCGGAGAGGCTGGTACCCGGGCGTGGCAGGGGGGCTCGACAGCGCCCCCTTGAAAAAAGTCTGAAAATTTGGTCCATATATTAAACATGCTTGCACGTATTAGTATGAAACTCAGTACACATATAGACCTCATCGGGCCGAACAACTTTCGCGCTCTAAGTTAATCGCCACGCCAACAGGAAGTCAGCTATTAAGGGTTGTTTGAAAAACGCATGCTCTGGAATTTGATATACTCCTCCTAGACGATTAATCCGATCGCCACCAAAGTCGGTCAGCATGAAGTCAAGACACTGATGATTAAAAATTGCCAGGGGATTTTTGATATCTCGAACGGTTTGGCCGTGGCGAGGCAACGAATTTATGGCGAGAAAAAGGAAACAGGAAATGTGTTATAACGTCTTAATACATATATTGATCTTTATGAAACTTCACGAGTGTGTTCGTTATAGGAGTCTGATCACATGGATGTAACTATTGTGAGTCAAAGTTATAGCGACACCAACTGGCAGCAGGAAGTGTATCACTTTTTGAAATGTTTTGAGATCACCCTCTTATTTTTTCCTGATTTGCTTCAAACTTCATCAGTGTAATGTCAATACACAGCAGATGTAGACCTATGACAGGATTTTTGATATTTGAAATATTGTTGCCATGGCAACAGGTCAAACTGTAATAATATTCTTGAGTGTTTTTGAGGCTCTTAACATGCTTCAAATTGCATGAAACTCGACACACACATCAATATTGTCAACCAGTAGACATGGACAAAGCCATAGAAATGGGCGTGGTGGAGGGGCTCAGTAGCGCCACCTTTTGACAAAAGTGGGGGTTAGTTTTTCCTACAGTCACCAAACTCGGTACACATATTATTCTCATCAAGCCGGACAATTTTCTAATTTACATTCATTAGCTCCGACCAACAGGAAGTCAGCTATTTTGGTTTGAATGTTAATTTTTTGAAAAAACAGGCTATGAATTTTATACTACTACTCCTACAGGGTTTATCCAATTTACACCAAGCTTTTTTTAACTTGTTGCGAACACATTGAAGTTGTTTAATTGCAAACGGATTTTGGATATCTCAAACGGTTTGGCCGTGGCGAGGCAACGAATTTATGGCGAGAAAAGGGAAACAGGAAAGGTGTTATAACTTCTGCATACATTGATTGATGTTTATGAAACTTCAGGAGTGTGTTGGTTGTAGTAGTCTGATCACATGGATGTAACTATTGTGAGTCAAAGTTATAGCGCCACCAAATGGCAGCAAGAAGTGTATCACTTTTAAAATGCTTTGAGATCACCCTCTTATTTTTACCTGATTTGCTTCAAACTTCATCAGTGTAATGTCAATACACAGCAGATGTAGACCTATGACAGGATTTTTGATATTTGAAATATTGTTGCCATGGCAACAGGTCAAACTGTAATAATATTCTTGAGTGTTTTTGAGGCTCTTAACATGCTTCAAATTGCATGAAACTCGACACACACATCAATATTGTCAACCAGTAGACATGGACAAAGCCATAGAAATGGGCGTGGTGGAGGGGCTCAGTAGCGCCACCTTTTGACAAAAGTGGGGGTTAGTTTTTCCTACAGTCACCAAACTCGGTACACATATTATTCTCATCAAGCCGGACGATTTTCTAATTTACATTCATTAGCTCCGACCAACAGGAAGTCAGCTATTTTGGTTTGAATGTTAATTTTTTGAAAAAACAGGCTATGAATTTTATACTACTACTCCTACAGGGTTTATCCAATTTACACCAAGCTTTTTTAACTTGTTGCTAACACATTGAAGTTGTTTAATTGCAAACGGATTTTGGATATCTCAAACGGTTTGGCCGTGGCGAGGCAACGAATTTATGGCAAGAAAAGGGCAACAAAGTGTTATAACTTCTGCATACATTAATTGATTTTGATGAAACTTTGGCTTAGTCTTCGTTGTACAAGGCTGATCACATGGATTTGACTATTGTGATTCAAAGTCATAGCGCCACCAACTGGAAGCAGAAAATGTGTCACTTTCAGCATACATTGAGATCACCCTCTTATTTTTACCTGATTTGCTTCAAAATTCATCAGAATAATGTTAAAACTTGGCACATGTAATCCTTTGAAAATGGGCAGGGAGGAGGGGCTCTATAACGGCACCTTGTAGTGCAGTAAATGTGGAGTGAATTTGACATAGTCCTTTGATGTTTAACCGTTTTAAGTGCCTATTGCCCGCTGTGCACAGTTGCCCTGAAGCCACCGGGGTGGCGGTGCCACCGGGCTTGGGCCCGCCATCGCTGCTCGCAGCTATATTTATTTTTAGGGCCCAAGCGAAAATTCGCGCAGGGCCCTCTTGTTCTTCTAAGGATTATTATTATTTATTTTTTTTTTTATTTATTTTTTTTTTTTTTCCGTCTTCCGGGGCTTTTTGCGGGCCTTAACATGCTCAAAAACTCTTGAAAATTGGCACACACATTGGAATCCGCGGCCATTAGGACGCCGGAGAGGCTGGTACCCGGGCGTGGCAGGGGGGCTCGACAGCGCCCCCTTGAAAAAAGTCTGAAAATTTGGTCCATATATTAAACATGCTTGCACGTATTAGTATGAAACTCGGTACACATATAGACCTCATCGGGCCGAACAACTTTCGCGCTCTAAGTTAATCGCCACGCCAACAGGAAGTCAGCTATTAAGGGTTGTTTGAAAAACGCATGCTCTGGAATTTGATATACTCCTCCTAGACGATTAATCCGATCGCCACCAAACTCGGTCAGCATGAAGTCAAGACACTGATGATTAAAAATTGCCAGGGGATTTTTGATATCTCGAACGGTTTGGCCGTGGCGAGGCAACGAATTTATGGCGAGAAAAAGGAAACAGGAAATGTGTTATAACGTCTTAATACATATATTGATCTTTATGAAACTTCACGAGTGTGTTCGTTATAGGAGTCTGATCACATGGATGTGACTATTGTGAGTCAAAGTTATAGCGCCACCAACTGGCAGCAGGAAGTGTATCACTTTTTGAAATGTTTTGAGATCACCCTCTTATTTTTACCTGATTTGCTTCAAACTTCATCAGTGTAATGTCAATACACAGCAGATGTAGACCTATGACAGGATTTTTGATATTTGAAATATTGTTGCCATGGCAACAGGTCAAACTGTAATAATATTCTTGAGTGTTTTTGAGGCTCTTAACATGCTTCAAATTGCATGAAACTCGACACACACATCAATATTGTCAACCAGTAGACATGGACAAAGCCATAGAAATGGGCGTGGTGGAGGGGCTCAGTAGCGCCACCTTTTGACAAAAGTGGGGGGTTAGTTTTTCCTACAGTCACCAAACTCGGTACACATATTATTCTCATCAAGCCGGACAATTTTCTAATTTACATTCATTAGCTCCGACCAACAGGAAGTCAGCTATTTTGGTTTGAATGTTAATTTTTTGAAAAAACAGGCTATGAATTTTATACTACTACTCCTACAGGGTTTATCCAATTTACACCAAGCTTTTTTTAACTTGTTGCGAACACATTGAAGTTGTTTAATTGCAAACGGATTTTGGATATCTCAAACGGTTTGGCCGTGGCGAGGCAACGAATTTATGGCAAGAAAAGGGAAACAAAGTGTTATAACTTCTGCATACATTAATTGATTTTGATGAAACTTTGGCTTAGTCTTCGTTGTACAAGGCTGATCACATGGATTTGACTATTGTGATTCAAAGTCATAGCGCCACCAACTGGAAGCAGAAAATGTGTCACTTTCAGCATACATTGAGATCACCCTCTTATTTTTACCTGATTTGCTTCAAAATTCATCAGAATAATGTTAAAACTTGGCACATGTAATCCTTTGAAAATGGGCAGGGAGGAGGGGCTCTATAGCGGCACCTTGTAGTGCAGTAAATGTGGAGTGAATTTGACATAGTCCTTTGATGTTTAACCGTTTTAAGTGCCTATTGCCCGCTGTGCACAGTTGCCCTGAAGCCACCGGGGTGGCGGTGCCACCGGGCTTGGGCCCGCCATCGCTGCTCGCAGCTATATTTTTTTTTTAATTTTTTTTTTTCCGTCTTCCGGGGCTTTTTGGGGGCCTTAACATGCTCAAAAACTCTTGAAAATTGGCACACACATTGGAATCCGCGGCCATTAGGACGCCGGAGAGGCTGGTACCCGGGCGTGGCAGGGGGGCTCGACAGCGCCCCCTTGAAAAAAGTCTGAAAATTTGGTCCATATATTAAACATGCTTGCACGTATTAGTATGAAACTCGGTACACATATAGACCTCATCGGGCCGAACAACTTTCGCGCTCTAAGTTAATCGCCACGCCAACAGGAAGTCAGCTATTAAGGGTTGTTTGAAAAACGCATGCTCTGGAATTTGATATACTCCTCCTAGACGATTAATCCGATCGCCACCAAACTCGGTCAGCATGAAGTCAAGACACTGATGATTAAAAATTGCCAGGGGATTTTTGATATCTCGAACGGTTTGGCCGTGGCGAGGCAACGAATTTATGGCGAGAAAAAGGAAACAGGAAATGTGTTATAACGTCTTAATACATATATTGATCTTTATGAAACTTCACGAGTGTGTTCGTTATAGGAGTCTGATCACATGGATGTGACTATTGTGAGTCAAAGTTATAGCGCCACCAACTGGCAGCAGGAAGTGTATCACTTTTTGAAATGTTTTGAGATCACCCTCTTATTTTTACCTGATTTGCTTCAAACTTCATCAGTGTAATGTCAATACACAGCAGATGTAGACCTATGACAGGATTTTTGATATTTGAAATATTGCTGCCATGGCAACAGGTCAAACTGTAATAATATTCTTGAGTGTTTTTGAGGCTCTTAACATGCTTCAAATTGCATGAAACTCGACACACACATCAATATTGTCAACCAGTAGACATGGACAAAGCCATAGAAATGGGCGTGGTGGAGGGGCTCAGTAGCGCCACCTTTTGACAAAAGTGGGGGTTAGTTTTTCCTACAGTCACCAAACTCGGTACACATATTATTCTCATCAAGCCGGACAATTTTCTAATTTACATTCATTAGCTCCGACCAACAGGAAGTCAGCTATTTTGGTTTGAATGTTAATTTTTTGAAAAAACAGGCTATGAATTTTATACTACTACTCCTACAGGGTTTATCCAATTTACACCAAGCTTTTTTAACTTGTTGCGAACACATTGAAGTTGTTTAATTGCAAACGGATTTTGGATATCTCAAACGGTTTGGCCGTGGCGAGGCAACGAATTTATGGCGAGAAAAGGGAAACAGGAAATGTGTTATAACTTCTGCATACATTGATTGATGTTTATGAAACTTCAGGAGTGTGTTGGTTGTAGTAGTCTGATCACATGGATGTAACTATTGTGAGTCAAAGTTATAGCGCCACCAAATGGCAGCAAGAAGTGTATCACTTTTAAAATGCTTTGAGATCACCCTCTTATTTTTACCTGATTTGCTTCAAACTTCATCAGTGTAATGTCAATACACAGCAGATGTAGACCTATGACAGGATTTTTGATATTTGAAATATTGTTGCCATGGCAACAGGTCAAACTGTAATAATATTCTTGAGTGTTTTTGAGGCTCTTAACATGCTTCAAATTGCATGAAACTCGACACACACATCAATATTGTCAACCAGTAGACATGGACAAAGCCATAGAAATGGGCGTGGTGGAGGGGCTCAGTAGCGCCATCTTTTGACAAAAGTGGGGGTTAGTTTTTCCTACAGTCACCAAACTCGGTACACATATTATTCTCATCAAGCCGGACAATTTTCTAATTTACATTAATTAGCTCCGACCAACAGGAAGTCAGCTATTTTGGTTTGAATGTTAATTTTTTGAAAAAACAGGCTATGAATTTTATACTACTACTCCTACAGGGTTTATCCAATTTACACCAAGCTTTTTTTAACTTGTTGCGAACACATTGAAGTTGTTTAATTGCAAACGGATTTTGGATATCTCAAACGGTTTGGCCGTGGCGAGGCAACGAATTTATGGCGAGAAAAGGGAAACAGGAAATGTGTTATAACTTCTGCATACATTGATTGATGTTTATGAAACTTCAGGAATGTGTTGGTTGTAGTAGTCTGATCACATGGATGTAACTATTGTGAGTCAAAGTTATAGCGCCACCAAATGGCAGCAAGAAGTGTATCACTTTTAAAATGCTTTGAGATCACCCTCTTATTTTTACCTGATTTGCTTCAAACTTCATCAGTGTAATGTCAATACACAGCAGATGTAGACCTATGACAGGATTTTTGATATTTTAAATATTGTTGCCATGGCAACAGGTCAAACTGTAATAATATTCTTGAGTGTTTTTGAGGCTCTTAACATGCTTCAAATTGCATGAAACTCGACACACACATCAATATTGTCAACCAGTAGACATGGACAAAGCCATAGAAATGGGCGTGGTGGAGGGGCTCAGTAGCGCCACCTTTTGACAAAAGTGGGGGTTAGTTTTTCCTACAGTCACCAAACTCGGTACACATATTATTCTCATCAAGCCGGACAATTTTCTAATTTACATTCATTAGCTCCGACCAACAGGAAGTCAGCTATTTTGGTTTGAATGTTAATTTTTTGAAAAAACAGGCTATGAATTTTATACTACTACTCCTACAGGGTTTATCCAATTTACACCAAGCTTTTTTTAACTTGTTGCTAACACATTGAAGTTGTTTAATTGCAAACGGATTTTGGATATCTCAAACGGTTTGGCCGTGGCGAGGCAACGAATTTATGGCAAGAAAAGGGAAACAAAGTGTTATAACTTCTGCATACATTAATTGATTTCGATGAAACTTTGGCTTAGTCTTCGTTGTACAAGGCTGATCACATGGATTTGACTATTGTGATTCAAAGTCATAGCGCCACCAACTGGAAGCAGAAAATGTGTCACTTTCAGCATACATTGAGATCACCCTCTTATTTTTACCTGATTTGCTTCAAAATTCATCAGAATAATGTTAAAACTTGGCACATGTAATCCTTTGAAAATGGGCAGGGAGGAGGGGCTCTATAACGGCACCTTGTAGTGCAGTAAATGTGGAGTGTATTTGACATAGTCCTTTGATGTTTAACCGTTTTAAGTGCCTATTGCCCGCTGTGCACAGTTGACCTGAAGCCACCGGGGTGGCGGTGCCACCGGCTTGGGCCCGCCATCGCTGCTCGCAGATATATTTATTATTTTTTTTAGGGCCCAAGCGAAAATTCGCGCAGGGCCCTCTTGTTCTTCTAAGGATTATTATTATTTTTTTATTTTTTTTTTTTTTATTTTTTTTCTGTCTTCCGGGGCTTTTTGGGGGCCTTAACATGCTCAAAAACTCTTGAAAATTGGCACACACATTGGAATCCGCGGCCATTAGGATGCCGGAGAGGCTGGTACCCGGGCGTGGCAGGGGGGCTCGACAGCGCCCCCTTGAAAAAAGTCTGAAAATTTGGTCCATATATTAAACATGCTTGCACGTATTAGTATGAAACTCGGTACACATATAGACCTCATCGGGCCGAACAACTTTCGCGCTCTAAGTTAATCGCCACGCCAACAGGAAGTCAGCTATTAAGGGTTGTTTGAAAAACGCATGCTCGGGAATTTGATATACTCCTCCTAGACGATTAATCCGATCGCCACCAAACTCGGTCAGCATGAAGTCAAGACACTGATGATTAAAAATTGCCAGGGGATTTTTGATATCTCGAACGGTTTGGCCGTGGCGAGGCAACGAATTTATGGCGAGAAAAAGGAAACAGGAAATGTGTTATAACGTCTTAATACATATATTGATCTTTATGAAACTTCACGAGTGTGTTCGTTATAGGAGTCTGATCACATGGATGTGACTATTGTGAGTCAAAGTTATAGCGCCACCAACTGGCAGCAGGAAGTGTATCACTTTTTGAAATGTTTTGAGATCACCCTCTTATTTTTACCTGATTTGCTTCAAACTTCATCAGTGTAATGTCAATACACAGCAGATGTAGACCTATGACAGGATTTTTGATATTTGAAATATTGTTGCCATGGCAACAGGTCAAACTGTAATAATATTCTTGAGTGTTTTTGAGGCTCTTAACATGCTTCAAATTGCATGAAACTCGACACACACATCAATATTGTCAACCAGTAGACATGGACAAAGCCATAGAAATGGGCGTGGTGGAGGGGCTCAGTAGCGCCACCTTTTGACAAAAGTGGGGGGGTTAGTTTTTCCTACAGTCACCAAACTCGGTACACATATTATTCTCATCAAGCCGGACAATTTTCTAATTTACATTCATTAGCTCCGACCAACAGGAAGTCAGCTATTTTGGTTTGAATGTTAATTTTTTGAAAAAACAGGCTATGAATTTTATACTACTACTCCTACAGGGTTTATCCAATTTACACCAAGCTTTTTTTAACTTGTTGCGAACACATTGAAGTTGTTTAATTGCAAACGGATTTTGGATATCTCAAACGGTTTGGCCGTGGCGAGGCAACGAATTTATGGTGAGAAAAGGGAAACAGGAAATGTGTTATAACTTCTGCATACATTGATTGATGTTTATGAAACTTCAGGAGTGTGTTGGTTGTAGTAGTCTGATCACATGGATGTAACTATTATGAGTCAAAGTTATAGCGCCACCAAATGGCAGCAAGAAGTGTATCCCTTTTAAAATGCTTTGAGATCACCCTCTTATTTTTACCTGATTTGCTTCAAACTTCATCAGTGTAATGTCAATACACAGCAGATGTAGACCTATGACAGGATTTTTGATATTTGAAATATTGTTGCCATGGCAACAGGTCAAACTGTAATAATATTCTTGAGTGGTTTTGAGGCTCTTAACATGCTTCAAATTGCATGAAACTCGACACACACATCAATATTGTCAACCAGTAGACATGGACAAAGCCATAGAAATGGGCGTGGTGGAGGGGCTCAGTAGCGCCACCTTTTGACAAAAGTGGGGGGGTTAGTTTTTCCTACAGTCACCAAACTCGGTACACATATTATTCTCATCAAGCCGGACAATTTTCTAATTTACATTCATTAGCTCCGACCAACAGGAAGTCAGCTATTTTGGTTTGAATGTTAATTTTTTGAAAAAACAGGCTATGAATTTTATACTACTACTCCTACAGGGTTTATCCAATTTACACCAAGCTTTTTTTAACTTGTTGCTAACACATTGAAGTTGTTTAATTGCAAACGGATTTTGGATATCTCAAACGGTTTGGCCGTGGCGAGGCAACGAATTTATGGCAAGAAAAGGGAAACAAAGTGTTATAACTTCTGCATACATTAATTGATTTTGATGAAACTTTGGCTTAGTCTTCGTTGTACAAGGCTGATCACATGGATTTGACTATTGTGATTCAAAGTCATAGCGCCACCAACTGGAAGCAGAAAATGTGTCACTTTCAGCATACATTGAGATCACCCTCTTATTTTTACCTGATTTGCTTCAAAATTCATCAGAATAATGTTAAAACTTGGCACATGTAATCCTTTGAAAATGGGCAGGGAGGAGGGGCTCTATAACGGCACCTTGTAGTGCAGTAAATGTGGAGTGAATTTGACATAGTCCTTTGATGTTTAACCGTTTTAAGTGCCTATTGCCCGCTGTGCACAGTTGCCCTGAAGCCACCGGGGTGGCGGTGCCACCGGGCTTGGGCCCGCCATCGCTGCTCGCAGCTATATTTTATTTTTATTTTTTTTTTCCGTCTTCCGGGGCTTTTTGGGGGCCTTAACATGCTCAAAAACTCTTGAAAATTGGCACACACATTGGAATCCGCGGCCATTGGGACGCCGGAGAGGTTGGTACCCGGGCGTGGCAGGGGGGCTCGACAGCGCCCCCTTGAAAAAAGTCTGAAAATTTGGTCCATATATTAAACATGCTTGCACGTATTAGTATGAAACTCGGTACACATATAGACCTCATCGGGCCGAACAACTTTCGCGCTCTAAGTTAATCGCCACGCCAACAGGAAGTCAGCTATTAAGGGTTGTTTGAAAAACGCATGCTCTGGAATTTGATATACTCCTCCTAGACGATTAATCCGATCGCCACCAAACTCGGTCAGCATGAAGTCAAGACACTGATGATTAAAAATTGCCAGGGGATTTTTGATATCTCGAACGGTTTGGCCGTGGCGAGGCAACGAATTTATGGCGAGAAAAAGGAAACAGGAAATGTGTTATAACGTCTTAATACATATATTGATCTTTATGAAACTTCACGAGTGTGTTCGTTATAGGAGTCTGATCACATGGATGTGACTATTGTGAGTCAAAGTTATAGCGCCACCAACTGGCAGCAGGAAGTGTATCACTTTTTGAAATGTTTTGAGATCACCCTCTTATTTTTACCTGATTTGCTTCAAACTTCATCAGTGTAATGTTAATACACAGCAGATGTAGACCTATGACAGGATTTTTGATATTTGAAATATTGTTGCCATGGCAACAGGTCAAACTGTAATAATATTCTTGAGTGTTTTTGAGGCTCTTAACATGCTTCAAATTGCATGAAACTCGACACACACATCAATATTGTCAACCAGTAGACATGGACAAAGCCATAGAAATGGGCGTGGTGGAGGGGCTCAGTAGCGCCACCTTTTGACAAAAGTGGGGGGGTTAGTTTTTCCTACAGTCACCAAACTCGGTACACATATTATTCTCATCAAGCCGGACAATTTTCTAATTTACATTCATTAGCTCCGACCAACAGGAAGTCAGCTATTTTGGTTTGAATGTTAATTTTTTGAAAAAACAGGCTATGAATTTTATACTACTACTCCTACAGGGTTTATCCAATTTACACCAAGCTTTTTTTAACTTGTTGCGAACACATTGAAGTTGTTTAATTGCAAACGGATTTTGGATATCTCAAACGGTTTGGCCGTGGCGAGGCAACGAATTTATGGCGAGAAAAGGGAAACAGGAAATGTGTTATAACTTCTGCATACATTGATTGATGTTTATGAAACTTCAGGAGTGTGTTGGTTGTAGTAGTCTGATCACATGGATGTAACTATTGTGAGTCAAAGTTATAGCGCCACCAAATGGCAGCAAGAAGTGTATCACTTTTAAAATGCTTTGAGATCACCCTCTTATTTTTACCTGATTTGCTTCAAACTTCATCAGTGTAATGTCAATACACAGCAGATGTAGACCTATGACAGGATTTTTGATATTTGAAATATTGTTGCCATGGCAACAGGTCAAACTGTAATAATATTCTTGAGTGGTTTTGAGGCTCTTAACATGCTTCAAATTGCATGAAACTCGACACACACATCAATATTGTCAACCAGTAGACATGGACAAAGCCATAGAAATGGGCGTGGTGGAGGGGCTCAGTAGCGCCACCTTTTGACAAAAGTGGGGGTTAGTTTTTCCTACAGTCACCAAACTCGGTACACATATTATTCTCATCAAGCCGGACAATTTTCTAATTTACATTCATTAGCTCCGACCAACAGGAAGTCAGCTATTTTGGTTTGAATGTTAATTTTTTGAAAAAACAGGCTATGAATTTTATACTACTACTCCTACAGGGTTTATCCAATTTACACCAAGCTTTTTTTAACTTGTTGCTAACACATTGAAGTTGTTTAATTGCAAACGGATTTTGGATATCTCAAACGGTTTGGCCGTGGCGAGGCAACGAATTTATGGCAAGAAAAGGGAAACAAAGTGTTATAACTTCTGCATACATTAATTGATTTTGATGAAACTTTGGCTTAGTCTTCGTTGTACAAGGCTGATCACATGGATTTGACTATTGTGATTCAAAGTCATAGCGCCACCAACTGGAAGCAGAAAATGTGTCACTTTCAGCATACATTGAGATCGCCCTCTTATTTTTACCTGATTTGCTTCAAAATTCATCAGAATAATGTTAAAACTTGGCACATGTAATCCTTTGAAAATGGGCAGGGAGGAGGGGCTCTATAACGGCACCTTGTAGTGCAGTAAATGTGGAGTGAATTTGACATAGTCCTTTGATGTTTAACACTCTGAGGTCTGACGGTATCGCCGGCGATACCACCGTGGTTTTTTTCTTATCAGTGTGAAAGAGACTCAAAATACTCCGTCAATGTTGCACATACAATTAAGAGTTATACACCATTTTAATCTGTGGACTATCTTCTTTCATTTGTGTACACTCAGAGTAAAAACAGAATGTTGTGCTTTTTGTAAAATAAAGAAAACTAACATGATGCGTGATCTCTCATCTCCCTCTGAACGAACTCCAATCTGATAGTTCTCAGAAAATGAACTGTAACTTAGTGAATACTAATGACAAAAAAATTACACTTATGTCTAAAAAAACGTTAAGATGTCAGGTTTTAAATCATGTAAGTCAAATCGAAAACAAACCTTCTGTGTTTATGTAATCTGTATGAAAAGAGAGCCATGTCAGAAATCCGTGATTCAGCTCATTATCTGCTAATGCGGCCACGCCCACGGAGCCAGCTCTATTCAGACGCTAATTCAGTCAATACATGCATTCAGTATCTCAATCGTGTATTTATTGTCTTGAAAAGTGTTTATCTGGATGTAAAAGTCATGGTTAGCGATCTCTAGAAGACATGCAGTTACTTCCTGTTTACTTGTCTTCTACAGATGAAGTTTAGATGAGTTTTTGTTTCTTTAGCGCCCTCCTGCTGCTGTATGAATTGGAAACTCCATTCATGGAATAGCCTCTTCTTCTTTTAGATGAATTTGTGGACTAAAAATGCATAGTGCGCCCTCCGACTTCAAGGATGAATTGAAAACACCAGCGCTCATAGTAATGACAGTGAATATTAAATAAATATAACTCCTCTGTATAGAAAATTGACATAAGCATATGAGAATCCAATATTTCTCCAAATGTGCATGCTTTTAAACTAAAAGTCTATATTCAGACTATTTGCATCACAGAAATACATTAAATTTTAAAGTATAATATAAAACCATTACTTTATATTGTAATAATATTTTTCTGTATGTTTCATATATCATAATGAGCTTGAGACATCACAGAAGTTTTTTTTTCACAGCCTACCTGACTGAAATGCCTCATTAATATGCAAGTCATTTCAGCTCATTACTATCCAATTCTTTTGTCTTCTCAGGTGAGAATGGCCCATTTTCAGTGGTGATTCACGCCTCCTCGCATACTGTGTTTCTTGGCAAAAAGTGTCTTACAAAAACTAAATCAATATATTGTTTTATATGAAGGAGTAGGCAGCATCATTTTTACATAATTTTGAAGCAAAAACTCTAGTCTACAACCTCCAATACCCTAAAGTCTTATGAACACAGATTTATTATACTTTTTTTGGCCTTATTTCAGTGACTTAAGTTTTTTGTTTTTTCAATAACCACGCATAAATGTCATTCCTTCAAAAACACAAACATGTACATACATGTTCCTCACATATTATTGTAGCCTAGTTTGTGCTGAATACAGTGTAATGACACTTTTTCCATTAATATGTTTATGAACAACTGAAAAAAGCACAAATGTCAGGGCATGTCAAAAGTTCTCCAGGCCCCAAATCAGCCTCAGACTCCAGAGGGTTAACCGTTTTAAGTGCCTATTGCCCGCTGTGCACAGTTGCCCTGAAGCCACCGGGGTGGCGGTGCCACCGGGCTTGGGCCCGCCATCGCTGCTCGCAGCTATATTTTATTTTATTTTTTTTCCGTCTTCCGGGGCTTTTTGGGGGCCTTAACATGCTCAAAAACTCTTGAAAATTGGCACACACATTGGAATCCGCGGCCATTAGGACGCCGGAGAGGCTGGTACCCGGGCGTGGCAGGGGGGCTCGACAGCGCCCCCTTGAAAAAAGTCTGAAAATTTGGTCCATATATTAAACATGCTTGCACGTATTAGTATGAAACTCGGTACACATATAGACCTCATCGGGCCGAACAACTTTCGCGCTCTAAGTTAATCGCCACGCCAACAGGAAGTCAGCTATTAAGGGTTGTTTGAAAAACGCATGCTCTGGAATTTGATATACTCCTCCTAGACGATTAATCCGATCGCCACCAAACTCGGTCAGCATGAAGTCAAGACACTGATGATTAAAAATTGCCAGGGGATTTTTGATATCTCGAACGGTTTGGCCGTGGCGAGGCAACGAATTTATGGCGAGAAAAAGGAAACAGGAAATGTGTTATAACGTCTTAATACATATATTGATCTTTATGAAACTTCACGAGTGTGTTCCTTATAGGAGTCTGATCACATGGATGTGACTATTGTGAGTCAAAGTTATAGCGCCACCAACTGGCAGCAGGAAGTGTATCACTTTTTGAAATGTTTTGAGATCACCCTCTTATTTTTACCTGATTTGCTTCAAACTTCATCAGTGTAATGTTAATACACAGCAGATGTAGACCTATGACAGGATTTTTGATATTTGAAATATTGTTGCCATGGCAACAGGTCAAACTGTAATAATATTCTTGAGTGTTTTTGAGGCTCTTAACATGCTTCAAATTGCATGAAACTCGACACACACATCAATATTGTCAACCAGTAGACATGGACAAAGCCATAGAAATGGGCGTGGTGGAGGGGCTCAGTAGCGCCACCTTTTGACAAAAGTGGGGGTTAGTTTTTCCTACAGTCACCAAACTCGGTACACATATTATTCTCATCAAGCCGGACAATTTTCTAATTTACATTCATTAGCTCCGACCAACAGGAAGTCAGCTATTTTGGTTTGAATGTTAATTTTTTGAAAAAACAGGCTATGAATTTTATACTACTACTCCTACAGGGTTTATCCAATTTACACCAAGCTTTTTTTAACTTGTTGCGAACACATTGAAGTTGTTTAATTGCAAACGGATTTTGGATATCTCAAACGGTTTGGCCGTGGCGAGGCAACGAATTTATGGCGAGAAAAGGGAAACAGGAAATGTGTTATAACTTCTGCATACATTGATTGATGTTTATGAAACTTCAGGAGTGTGTTGGTTGTAGTAGTCTGATCACATGGATGTAACTATTGTGAGTCAAAGTTATAGCGCCACCAAATGGCAGCAAGAAGTGTATCACTTTTAAAATGCTTTGAGATCACCCTCTTATTTTTACCTGATTTGCTTCAAACTTCATCAGTGTAATGTCAATACACAGCAGATGTAGACCTATGACAGGATTTTTGATATTTGAAATATTGTTGCCATGGCAACAGGTCAAACTGTAATAATATTCTTGAGTGTTTTTGAGGCTCTTAACATGCTTCAAATTGCATGAAACTCTACACACACATCAATATTGTCAACCAGTAGACATGGACAAAGCCATAGAAATGGGCGTGGTGGAGGGGCTCAGTAGCGCCACCTTTTGACAAAAGTGGGGGGTTAGTTTTTCCTACAGTCACCAAACTCGGTACACATATTATTCTCATCAAGCCGGACAATTTTCTAATTTACATTCATTAGCTCCGACCAACAGGAAGTCAGCTATTTTGGTTTGAATGTTAATTTTTTGAAAAAACAGGCTATGAATTTTATACTACTACTCCTACAGGGTTTATCCAATTTACACCAAGCTTTTTTTAACTTGTTGCTAACACATTGAAGTTGTTTAATTGCAAACGGATTTTGGATATCTCAAACGGTTTGGCCGTGGCGAGGCAACGAATTTATGGCAAGAAAAGGGAAACAAAGTGTTATAACTTCTGCATACATTAATTGATTTTGATGAAACTTTGGCTTAGTCTTCGTTGTACAAGGCTGATCACATGGATTTGACTATTGTGATTCAAAGTCATAGCGCCACCAACTGGAAGCAGAAAATGTGTCACTTTCAGCATACATTGAGATCACCCTCTTATTTTTTACCTGATTTGCTTCAAAATTCATCAGAATAATGTTAAAACTTGGCACATGTAATCCTTTGAAAATGGGCAGGGAGGAGGGGCTCTATAGTGGCACCTTGTAGTGCAGTAAATGTGGAGTGAATTTGACATAGTCCTTTGATGTTTAACCGTTTTAAATGCCTATTGCCCGCTGTGCACAGTTGCCCTGAAGCCACCGGGGTGGCGGTGCCACCGGGCTTGGGCCCGCCATCGCTGCTCGCAGCTATATTTAGGGCCCAAGCGAAAATTCGCGCAGGGCCCTCTTGTTCTTCTAAGGATTATTATTATTTATTTTTATTTTTTTTTTTTTTCCGTCTTCCGGGGCTTTTTGGGGGCCTTAACATGCTCAAAAACTCTTGAAAATTGGCACACACATTGGAATCCGCGGCCATTAGGACGCCGGAGAGGCTGTTACCCGGGCGTGGCATGGGGGCTCGACAGCGCCCCTTGAAAAAGTCTGAAAATTTGGTCCATATATTAAACATGCTTGCACGTATTAGTATGAAACTCGGTACACATATAGACCTCATCGGGCCGAACAACTTTCGTGCTCTAAGTTAATCGCCACGCCAACAGGAAGTCAGCTATTAAGGGTTGTTTGAAAAACGCATGCTCTGGAATTTGATATACTCCTCCTAGACGATTAATCCGATCGCCACCAAACTCGGTCAGCATGAAGTCAAGACACTGATGATTAAAAATTGCCAGGGGATTTTTGATATCTCGAACGGTTTGGCCGTGGCGAGGCAACGAATTTATGGCGAGAAAAAGGAAACAGGAAATGTGTTATAACGTCTTAATACATATATTGATCTTTATGAAACTTCACGAGTGTGTTCCTTATAGGAGTCTGATCACATGGATGTGACTATTGTGAGTCAAAGTTATAGCGCCACCAACTGGCAGCAGGAAGTGTATCACTTTTTGAAATGTTTTGAGATCACCCTCTTATTTTTACCTGATTTGCTTCAAACTTCATCAGTGTAATGTTAATACACAGCAGATGTAGACCTATGACAGGATTTTTGATATTTGAAATATTGTTGCCATGGCAACAGGTCAAACTGTAATAATATTCTTGAGTGTTTTTGAGGCTCTTAACATGCTTCAAATTGCATGAAACTCGACACACACATCAATATTGTCAACCAGTAGACATGGACAAAGCCATAGAAATGGGCGTGGTGGAGGGGCTCAGTAGCGCCACCTTTTGACAAAAGTGGGGGGGTTAGTTTTTCCTACAGTCACCAAACTCGGTACACATATTATTCTCATCAAGCCGGACAATTTTCTAATTTACATTCATTAGCTCCGACCAACAGGAAGTCAGCTATTTTGGTTTGAATGTTAATTTTTTGAAAAAACAGGCTATGAATTTTATACTACTACTCCTACAGGGTTTATCCAATTTACACCAAGCTTTTTTTAACTTGTTGCGAACACATTGAAGTTGTTTAATTGCAAAAGGATTTTGGATATCTCAAATGGTTTGGCCGTGGCGCGGCAACGAATTTATGGCGAGAAAAGGGAAACAGGAAATGTGTTATAACTTCTGCATACATTGATTGATGTTTATGAAACTTCAGGAGTGTGTTGGTTGTAGTAGTCTGATCACATGGATGTAACTATTGTGAGTCAAAGTTATAGCGCCACCAAATGGCAGCAAGAAGTGTATCACTTTTAAAATGCTTTGAGATCACCCTCTTATTTTTACCTGATTTGCTTCAAACTTCATCAGTGTAATGTCAATACATAGCAGATGTAGACCTATGACAGGATTTTTGATATTTGAAATATTGTTGCCATGGCAACAGGTCAAACTGTAATAATATTCTTGAGTGTTTTTGAGGCTCTTAACATGCTTCAAATTGCATGAAACTCGACACACACATCAATATTGTCAACCAGTAGACATGGACAAAGCCATAGAAATGGGTGTGGTGGAGGGGCTCAGTAGCGCCACCTTTTGACAAAAGTGGGGGGGTTAGTTTTTCCTACAGTCACCAAACTCGGTACACATATTATTCTCATCAAGCCGGACAATTTTCTAATTTACATTCATTAGCTCCGACCAACAGGAAGTCAGCTATTTTGGTTTGAATGTTAATTTTTTGAAAAAACAGGCTATGAATTTTATACTACTACTCCTACAGGGTTTATCCAATTTACACCAAGCTTTTTTTAACTTGTTGCTAACACATTGAAGTTGTTTAATTGCAAACGGATTTTGGATATCTCAAACGGTTTGGCCGTGGCGAGGCAACGAATTTATGGCAAGAAAAGGGAAACAAAGTGTTATAACTTCTGCATACATTAATTGATTTTGATGAAACTTTGGCTTAGTCTTCGTTGTACAAGGCTGATCACATGGATTTGACTATTGTGATTCAAAGTCATAGCGCCACCAACTGGAAGCAGAAAATGTGTCACTTTCAGCATACATTGAGATCACCCTCTTATTTTTACCTGATTTGCTTCAAAATTCATCAGAATAATGTTAAAACTTGGCACATGTAATCCTTTGAAAATGGGCAGGGAGGAGGGGCTCTATAACAGCACCTTGTAGTGCAGTAAATGTGGAGTGAATTTGACATAGTCCTTTGATGTTTAACCGTTTTAAGTGCCTATTGCCCGCTGTGCACAGTTGCCCTGAAGCCACCGGGGTGGCGGTGCCACCGGGCTTGGGCCCGCCATCGCTGCTCGCAGCTATATTTATTATTATTATTCTTCTCCAAAATGAATCGCATTTGAGAGGGCCTAAACGTGCTCGAAAACTCACGAAACTTTGCACACGCGTCAGAAGTGGTGAAAATTTACGTCTGTTATGGGTTTCGGAATTGGGCGTGGCAAAATGGCTCGATAGCGCCATCTAACGTACAGCCCCGCTCGCTACATAACACTAGGGGTTTGAAATTCGGTACACACATTTATCAGCCCAGTACCTACAAAAAATTCTCTTGGAGCGAAATCCGAAACCAAACAGGAAGTCAGATATTTTGAATTAATTCACCGTTTTTTGCATTTTCCAGACGTTGTACTTTAACGAACTCCTCCTAGAGATTTAATCAGATCAATGTCATTTTTGGTCAGTCTAATCTAAAGGCCTTTGTGACGTTAAATTGCGAAGATCTAGAGTTTTCGCTGAAGGGCTTGTCCGTGGCGGCCTGGCAAAATTTGATGTTTCGCCATGAAACAGGAAGTTGTTGTAACTCGGGCATACAATGTCTGATCTGCCCCAAACTTCCCATGTTTTATTAGAGTCCTGACCTGAAGACATCTATATGACAAATTTCAGTTACAGTCATAGCGCCACCTGGGGGCAACAGGAAATTACATGTTTTACACTGGGATTAACTCCTCATAGAGATTAAACCAGATCAACATCATAATATGGCCAGTCTAATCTTAAGGCCTTTGAGATGTTAAATTGAAAAGATCTTGAGTTTTCGTTGAAGGGCGTGTCCATGGCGGACCGACAAAGTCTGATGTTTCGCCATATAAGGTGAATCACTTTTTTGAGGGCCAAAACATACTCGAAAACTCATGAAACTTTGCAGATGCGTCAGAAGTGGTGAAAATTTACGTCTGATATAGATTTCAGAATCAAGTGTGGCAAAATGGCTCGATAGCGCCACCTAAAAAATTTCAACGAAGTGCCCCTGACACTACGTTTTGTGTACAGGTATGACATTTGGTACACACAT
Organism: Chanodichthys erythropterus; assembly: GCF_024489055.1. Lineage (NCBI taxonomy): Eukaryota > Metazoa > Chordata > Actinopteri > Cypriniformes > Xenocyprididae > Chanodichthys > Chanodichthys erythropterus. The sequence goes on from NC_090223.1 coordinate 8,955,506, forward strand.
CTAACAGCCCAATACCTACAAAAAAGTCTCTTGGGGTGAAACATGAAAACTAACAGGAAGTCAGATATTTTGAATTTTCTTTGCAAAATTTGTGCAGTTTTTGCCATTTCCAGATGTTGTACTTTAACGAACTCCTCCTAGAGCTTAAATCAGATCAACATCATATTTGGTCAGTCTAATCTAAAGGCCTTTGAGACGTTAAATTGTGAAGATCTAGAGTTTTCGCTGAAAGGCGTGTCCGTGGCGACCTGGCAAAGTTCGATGTTTCGCCATGAAACAGGAAGTTGTTGTAACTCGGGCATACAATGTCGGATCTGCCCCAAACTTCACATGTTTTATTAGAGTCCTGACCTGAAGACATCTATATGACAATATTCAGTTACAGTCATAGCGCCACCTGCAGTCAACAGGAAATTACATGTTTTACACTGTGATTAACTCCTCATAGAGATTTAACCAGATACACATCAAATGTGATCAGTCTAATCTTAAGACCTTAGCAATGATAAATATCAAAGATCTTGAGTTTTGGTTGAAGGGCGTGTCCGTGGCGGACTGACAAAGTCTGATGTTTCGCCATGAACGATGAAGCTGTTGTAACTGATCTGCTCCAAACTTCACATGTGTGATAAGAGTCCTGGTCTAAAGACATCTATATGACAATATTCAGTTAGCCATAGCGCCACCTGCTGGCAACAGGAAATGGCATGCTTCACACTGTAATTCACTACCAGATTCACATTTCATTATGCCACGAAGTACCAGACATGCTAGAAACATGTTAAATCATGCAACACTTGGCTGAGTGCTAATTTATGCGATTAACGGCACTAAAGAAACAGGAAGTTGTTGTAACTCAGGCATACACATGTTCACATGTTCACATGTTCGATAAAAGTCCTGGCCTGAAGACATCAACATGGCAAAATTCAGTTATGGTGAAAGCGCCACCTGTTGGCCGCAGGAAGTGTGGCACTTTTACATGATTTTGCCATAATTCTCCTGTTTTTACTCGCTTACATGCATGTCGCCCACTGTTCGCTGTTTTCCTGAGGCCAACGGGTGGCGGTGAGCCCGGGTGCGAGGGCCCTCTCAACGCTGCTTGCAGCTTTAATTATTATTATTATTATTAGGGCCCAAGCGAAAATTCGCGCAGGGCCCTCTTGTTCTTCTAAGGATTATTATTATTATTATTTTTTTATTTTTTTATTTTTTTTCCGTCTTCCGGGGCTTTTTGGGGGCCTTAACATGCTCAAACTCTTGAAAATTGGCACACACATTGGAATCCGCGGCCATTAGGACGCCGGAGAGGCTGGTACCCGGGCGTGGCAGGGGGGCTCGACAGCGCCCCCTTGAAAAAAGTCTGAAAATTTGGTCCATATATTAACACTCTGAGGTCTAAAAACGCGCCGGCGCGTTTTGCAGTTTTTTTTTCACATTGCAGCAAAACAGACTTAAAATACTCCGTCATTTTTTGTCATAGAGACATAAGTAATATATCAATTGAAACTATAGAATGTCTTCTTTTTTTTGTGTACACTCACAATCAAAATAAAACTTTGTGCTTTTTAAAAATAAATAAAATATACAGGGTGTGCTGTCCTGCCGTCTCCGTCTCTGCAAACATCGTTCTAAAACGTCACTAAAAGTAACTAAAATAGATGGCTTATACATGCTACATGGACATGAGAGATATGTCTTTGGAAAGCTTTAAGTGTCTACTTTTAAACAAAACAAATAAATTCTAAAACAAATATTCTCCCTTTATGTAATCAGTATAAAAGTAAAGAGAGGTACTGTTTCTCCTGTCTGACCTAATTATCTTTAATGTGTGCCCGCCCACGCGCAGAGCGCTCTATTCATAAGATAATGTGCTGAGGCGATTTATGCAAACTGTAAACGCCCCTAACAGCGTCTTAAAAAGCATCAAGTTTCATCAGATTCATTCGCTGTCCTTCGCGTTTGGAAGATGGCACACTACACAGGTGAGCAGGCTCTTCAGATGGTCCTGGACAGTGAGGAAGTTCACTCTTTCCTCGGAAGAAGAACACGACTCTGACGATGAACGTCTGCATTTTGAAGAGCGACTTGATCCAGCTGAAGATACAGTTTCTGATGAGTAAGTGATTTAGTTTTACTTAAATTATTTGACGTGTTTTTTTTTCTATATAAGCGTACATATATTTGCCTTATATTTACATCTATCTATATAACTATATATATAACTTTATCTCATAAAAACGCTTATAAATAGAATGCTTTTCTGTTGATATAGGGCCTACTTAAATTATTTATATAAGCGTACATCTATATTTGCCTTATATTTACTTCTATCTATCTATCTATCTATCTATCTATCTATCTATCTATCTATCTATCTATCTATCTATCTATATATATATATATATATATATATATATATATATATATATATATATATATATATATATATAACTTTATCTCATAAAAATGCTTATAAATAGAATGCTTTTCTGTTGATATACTCAAATTATTTGACGTGTTTTTTTTTATATACAAGCGTACATCTATATTTGCCTTATATTTACATCTATCTATAAATATATATATAGCGTATCTAAGTACCGTATATGATAGGCGTGAATGTGCTAAAATATGCTTGGTTGTGAAATGCGCGAACATGTTGCTATTTGCTAAATGTGCTAACTGATATAGCAGACTGTAAACGTTTACACATTCGCACACTTTGTCCGGTAATGGCCAATTGACAGACATATACAGCATGCTTGTATACCTGTTACTTTCCTGTCAGTTATGCATAGCTAATGGTATGAGAGTATTATCTTATATGCTAATAATAACAGGGTTTTTTTTACATTTTTTTTTAGGAATGTGGATCCATCACTCTCACATTCACCTGCAATTCCCACTAGGAGGGCACGCAGCAACACAGTTGAGTAAGTACACTTTTACCCACTATATGGTAGGCCTATATTGAAATCTGTAAGATTTTTCATGTTTTTAAAATAAGTTTCGTCTGCTCACCAAGGCTGCATTTATTCAATTAAAAATACAGTAAAAACAGTAATATTGTGAAATATTATTACAATTTAAAATAACTGTTTTCTATTTGAATATATTTCACAAAGTCGTTTATTCTTGTGATGTCCAGCATCATTACTCCAGTCTTCAGTGTCGCATGATCCTTCAGAAATCATTCTAATATGATGATTTGCAGCTCAAGAAACATTTATTGTTTACAATTGTTCAGAAATGTTTCATAAGTAGCAAATCATCATATTTGATGATAATATTTGATGATAATATTAATAAGATTCATATTTGATGATAATATATTTGCAGAGCTCTGTGGTGTGTCGTCACAGAAAGCAGCTCCAAAACGGACCAAAAGTGACCATGTACCGGTTCCAGGAGCAGAGCTGACATCAGATGCAAGGAATAATGCCACCGCTGGTCATCGGAACTGCATGCTTTGCAAAGTACAGCTTGGTAAAAGGCAAGACACACCTTGGAAATGCCAGGCATGTGACATTTACTTGTGTCTTCAGTTGAACTGTTTTCAAAAATGGCACACAGATGTGTGACTGTTCAGATTCTCTGTTCACCACCTCTCACTGACCATTGGGCTGCAAAGATTATCTATATGTGATCAAGCAGGTTATGTATAGGGTGTAAAAGTGGGCTTTTTTTTATAAACCTTACCTTTATTTGCCTGTATACACAAAAAATGTGCCTTTGACCCTAGTTTATATGTGGATTATATTGTTAACTTTATTTTAAATAAAAAAGAAAAAAACAATGATATGTCTTGTCTTTGCATTTTCTTAGTTGACTCAGTCACATTCCTGACTGAATGGCTCATTATGCGGCTCATTAGGGGCAGGGTCTTAATCTCCCCAGGTGTAAATCACTTCATTATTCATGAAGAGTCACACCTCTTCGCATATGGCCTACCTAAACAAAAAGTGTCTTAGAAATTTAAAATCAATACAATGTTTTATGTGTCAGAGTAGGGAGGATCATTTCCACATCATTTTGAAGCAAAAACTCTACACTAAAATATACAATTCTCAAAAGTCTTGTGAAAAAACATTTAGTATGCATTTTTAGGTATTGTTTCAGTTACTTTTTTTTTTTTGTTTTTTCAATAACCACGCATAAACATTATTCCTTTAAAAACACAAACATGTACATACATGTTCCTCACATATTATGGTAGCCTAGTTTGTGCTGAATACAGTGTAATGACACTTTTGTCATTAATATGTTTATAACCAACTGATAAAAGCACAAATGTCAGGGCATGTCAAAACTTCTCCAGGGCCCAAAATCAGCCTCAGACTCCAGAGGGTTAAACATGCTTGCACGTATTAGTATGAAACTCGGTACACATATAGACCTCATCGGGCCGAACAACTTTCGCGCTCTAAGTTAATCGCCACGCCAACAGGAAGTCAGCTATTAAGGGTTGTTTGAAAAACGCATGCTCTGGAATTTGATATACTCCTCCTAGACGATTAATCCGATCGCCACCAAACTCGGTCAGCATGAAGTCAAGACACTGATGATTAAAAATTGCCAGGGGATTTTTGATATCTCGAACGGTTTGGCCGTGGCGAGGCAACGAATTTATGGCGAGAAAAAGGAAACAGGAAATGTGTTATAACGTCTTAATACATATATTGATCTTTATGAAACTTCACGAGTGTGTTCCTTATAGGAGTCTGATCACATGGATGTGACTATTGTGAGTCAAAGTTATAGCGCCACCAACTGGCAGCAGGAAGTGTATCACTTTTTGAAATGTTTTGAGATCACCCTCTTATTTTTACCTGATTTGCTTCAAACTTCATCAGTGTAATGTCAATACACAGCAGATGTAGACCTATGACAGGATTTTTGATATTTGAAATATTGTTGCCATGGCAACAGGTCAAACTGTAATAATATTCTTGAGTGTTTTTGAGGCTCTTAACATGCTTCAAATTGCATGAAACTCGACACACACATCAATATTGTCAACCAGTAGACATGGACAAAGCCATAGAAATGGGCGTGGTGGAGGGGCTCAGTAGCGCCACCTTTTGACAAAAGTGGGGGTGTTAGTTTTTCCTACAGTCACTAAACTCGGTACACATATTATTCTCATCAAGCCGGACAATTTTCTAATTTACATTCATTAGCTCCGACCAACAGGAAGTCAGCTATTTTGGTTTGAATGTTAATTTTTTGAAAAAACAGGCTATGAATTTTATACTACTACTCCTACAGGGTTTATCCAATTTACACCAAGCTTTTTTAACTTGTTGCGAACACATTGAAGTTGTTTAATTGCAAACGGATTTTGGATATCTCAAACGGTTTGGCCGTGGTGAGGCAACGAATTTATGGCGAGAAAAGGGAAACAGGAAATGTGTTATAACTTCTGCATACATTGATTGATGTTTATGAAACTTCAGGAGTGTGTTGGTTGTAGTAGTCTGATCACATGGATGTAACTATTGTGAGTCAAAGTTATAGCGCCACCAAATGGCAGCAAGAAGTGTATCACTTTTAAAATGCTTTGAGATCACCCTCTTATTTTTACCTGATTTGCTTCAAACTTCATCAGTGTAATGTCAATACACAGCAGATGTAGACCTATGACAGGATTTTTGATATTTGAAATATTGTTGCCATGGCAACAGGTCAAACTGTAATAATATTCTTGAGTGTTTTTGAGGCTCTTAACATGCTTCAAATTGCATGAAACTCGACACACACATCAATATTGTCAACCAGTAGACATGGACAAAGCCATAGAAATGGGCGTGGTGGAGGGGCTCAGTAGCGCCACCTTTTGACAAAAGTGGGGGTTAGTTTTTCCTACAGTCACCAAACTCGGTACACATATTATTCTCATCAAGCCGGACAATTTTCTAATTTACATTCATTAGCTCCGACCAACAGGAAGTCAGCTATTTTGGTTTGAATGTTAATTTTTTGAAAAAACAGGCTATGAATTTTATACTACTACTCCTACAGGGTTTATCCAATTTACACCAAGCTTTTTTTAACTTGTTGCTAACACATTGAAGTTGTTTAATTGCAAACGGATTTTGGATATCTCAAACGGTTTGGCCGTGGCGAGGCAACAAATTTATGGCAAGAAAAGGGAAACAAAGTGTTATAACTTCTGCATACATTAATTGATTTTGATGAAACTTTGGCTTAGTCTTCGTTGTACAAGGCTGATCACATGGATTTGACTATTGTGATTCAAAGTCATAGCGCCACCAACTGGAAGCAGAAAATGTGTCACTTTCAGCATGCATTGAGATCACCCTCTTATTTTTACCTGATTTGCTTCAAAATTCATCAGAATAATGTTAAAACTTGGCACATGTAATCCTTTGAAAATGGGCAGGGAGGAGGGGCTCTATAACGGCACCTTGTAGTGCAGTAAATGTGGAGTGAATTTGACATAGCCCTTTGATGTTTAACCGTTTTAAGTGCCTATTGCCCGCTGTGCGCAGTTGCCCTGAAGCCACCGGGGTGGCGGTGCCACCGGGCTTGGGCCCGCCATCGCTGCTCGCAGCTATATTTATTATTATTTTTTTTTTTTTATTTTTTTTTTTTCCGTCTTCCGGGGCTTTTTGGGGGCCTTAACATGCTCAAAAACTCTTGAAAATTGGCACACACATTGGAATCCGCGGCCATTAGGACGCCGGAGAGGCTGGTACCCGGGCGTGGCAGGGGGGCTCGACAGCGCCCCCTTGAAAAAAGTCTGAAAATTTGGTCCATATATTAAACATGCTTGCACGTATTAGTATGAAACTCAGTACACATATAGACCTCATCGGGCCGAACAACTTTCGCGCTCTAAGTTAATCGCCACGCCAACAGGAAGTCAGCTATTAAGGGTTGTTTGAAAAACGCATGCTCTGGAATTTGATATACTCCTCCTAGACGATTAATCCGATCGCCACCAAACTCGGTCAGCATGAAGTCAAGACACTGATGATTAAAAAATGCCAGGGGATTTTTGATATCTCGAACGGTTTGGCCGTGGCGAGGCAACGAATTTATGGCGAGAAAAAGGAAACAGGAAATGTGTTATAACGTCTTAATACATATATTGATCTTTATGAAACTTCACGAGTGTGTTCGTTATAGGAGTCTGATCACATGGATGTGACTATTGTGAGTCAAAGTTATAGCGCCACCAACTGGCAGCAGGAAGTGTATCACTTTTTGAAATGTTTTGAGATCACCCTCTTATTTTTACCTGATTTGCTTCAAACTTCATCAGTGTAATGTTAATACACAGCAGATGTAGACCTATGACAGGATTTTTGATATTTGAAATATTGTTGCCATGGCAACAGGTCAAACTGTAATAATATTCTTGAGTGTTTTTGAGGCTCTTAACATGCTTCAAATTGCATGAAACTCGACACACACATCAATATTGTCAACCAGTAGACATGGACAAAGCCATAGAAATGGGCGTGGTGGAGGGGCTCAGTAGCGCCACCTTTTGACAAAAGTGGGGGTTAGTTTTTCCTACAGTCACCAAACTCGGTACACATATTATTCTCATCAAGCCGGACAATTTTCTAATTTACATTCATTAGCTCCGACCAACAGGAAGTCAGCTATTTTGGTTTGAATGTTAATTTTTTGAAAAAACAGGCTATGAATTTTATACTACTACTCCTACAGGGTTTATCCAATTTACACCAAGCTTTTTTTAACTTGTTGCTAACACATTGAAGTTGTTTAATTGCAAACGGATTTTGGATATCTCAAACGGTTTGGCCGTGGCGAGGCAACGAATTTATGGCAAGAAAAGGGAAACAAAGTGTTATAACTTCTGCATACATTAATTGATTTTGATGAAACTTTGGCTTAGTCTTCGTTGTACAAGGCTGATCACATGGATTTGACTATTGTGATTCAAAGTCATAGCGCCACCAACTGGAAGCAGAAAATGTGTCACTTTCAGCATACATTGAGATCACCCTCTTATTTTTACCTGATTTGCTTCAAAATTCATCAGAATAATGTTAAAACTTGGCACATGTAATCCTTTGAAAATGGGCAGGGAGGAGGGGCTCTATAACGGCACCTTGTAGTGCAGTAAATGTGGAGTGAATTTGACATAGTCCTTTGATGTTTAACCGTTTTAAGTGCCTATTGCCCGCTGTGCACAGTTGCCCTGAAGCCACCGGGGTGCCGGTGCCACCGGGCTTGGGCCCGCCATCGCTGCTCGCAGCTATATTTATTATTTATTTATTTTTTTTTTTTTTTTTTTCCGTCTTCCGGGGCTTTTTGGGGGCCTTAACATGCTCAAAAACTCTTGAAAATTGGCACACACATTGGAATCCGCGGCCATTAGGACGCCGGAGAGGCTGGTACCCGGGCGTGGCAGGGGGGCTCGACAGCGCCCCCTTGAAAAAAGTCTGAAAATTTGGTCCATATATTAAACATGCTTGCACGTATTAGTATGAAACTCGGTACACATATAGACCTCATCGGGCCGAACAACTTTCGCGCTCTAAGTTAATCGCCACGCCAACAGGAAGTCAGCTATTAAGGGTTGTTTGAAAAACGCATGCTCTGGAATTTGATATACTCCTCCTAGACGATTAATCCGATCGCCACCAAACTCGGTCAGCATGAAGTCAAGACACTGATGATTAAAAATTGCCAGGGGATTTTTGATATCTCGAACGGTTTGGCCGTGGCGAGGCAACGAATTTATGGCGAGAAAAAGGAAACAGGAAATGTGTTATAACGTCTTAATACATATATTGATCTTTATGAAACTTCACGAGTGTGTTCGTTATAGGAGTCTGATCACATGGATGTGACTATTGTGAGTCAAAGTTATAGCGCCACCAACTGGCAGCAGGAAGTGTATCACTTTTTGAAATGTTTTGAGATCACCCTCTTATTTTTACCTGATTTGCTTCAAACTTCATCAGTGTAATGTTAATACACAGCAGATGTAGACCTATGACAGGATTTTTGATATTTGAAATATTGTTGCCATGGCAACAGGTCAAACTGTAATAATATTCTTGAGTGTTTTTGAGGCTCTTAACATGCTTCAAATTGCATGAAACTCGACACACACATCAATATTGTCAACCAGTAGACATGGACAAAGCCATAGAAATGGGCGTGGTGGAGGGGCTCAGTAGCGCCACCTTTTGACAAAAGTGGGGGTTAGTTTTTCCTACAGTCACCAAACTCGGTACACATATTATTCTCATCAAGCCGGACAATTTTCTAATTTACATTCATTAGCTCCGACCAACAGGAAGTCAGCTATTTTGGTTTGAATGTTAATTTTTTGAAAAAACAGGCTATGAATTTTATACTACTACTCCTACAGGGTTTATCCAATTTACACCAAGCTTTTTTTAACTTGTTGCGAACACATTGAAGTTGTTTAATTGCAAACGGATTTTGGATATCTCAAATGGTTTGGCCGTGGCGCGGCAACGAATTTATGGCGAGAAAAGGGAAACAGGAAATGTGTTATAACTTCTGCATACATTGATTGATGTTTATGAAACTTCAGGAGTGTGTTGGTTGTAGTAGTCTGATCACATGGATGTAACTATTGTGAGTCAAAGTTATAGCACCACCAAATGGCAGCAAGAAGTGTATCACTTTTAAAATGCTTTGAGATCACCCTCTTATTTTTACCTGATTTGCTTCAAACTTCATCAGTGTAATGTCAATACATAGCAGATGTAGACCTATGACAGGATTTTTGATATTTGAAATATTGTTGCCATGGCAACAGGTCAAACTGTAATAATATTCTTGAGTGGCGAGGCAACGAATTTATGGCAAGAAAAGGGAAACAAAGTGTTATAACTTCTGCATACATTAATTGATTTTGATGAAACTTTGGCTTAGTCTTCGTTGTACAAGGCTGATCACATGGATTTGACTATTGTGATTCAAAGTCATAGCGCCACCAACTGGAAGCAGAAAATGTGTCACTTTCAGCATACATTGAGATCACCCTCTTATTTTTACCTGATTTGCTTCAAAATTCATCAGAATAATGTTAAAACTTGGCACATGTAATCCTTTGAAAATGGGCAGGGAGGAGGGGCTCTATAACAGCACCTTGTAGTGCAGTAAATGTGGAGTGAATTTGACATAGTCCTTTGATGTTTAACCGTTTTAAGTGCCTATTGCCCGCTGTGCACAGTTGCCCTGAAGCCACCGGGGTGGCGGTGCCACCGGGCTTGGGCCCGCCATCGCTGCTTGCAGCTATATTTATTATTATTATTCTTCTCCAAAATGAATCGCATTTGAGAGGGCCTAAACGTGCTCGAAAACTCACGAAACTTTGCACACGCGTCAGAAGTGGTGAAAATTTACGTCTGTTATGGGTTTCGGAATTGGGCGTGGCAAAATGGCTCGATAGCGCCATCTAACGTACAGCCCCGCTCGCTACATAACACTAGGGGTTTGAAATTCGGTACACACATTTATCAGCCCAGTACCTACAAAAAATTCTCTTGGAGCGAAATCCGAAACCAAACAGGAAGTCAGATATTTTGAATTAATTCACCGTTTTTTGCATTTTCCAGACGTTGTACTTTAACGAACTCCTCCTAGAGATTTAATCAGATCAATGTCATTTTTGGTCAGTCTAATCTAAAGGCCTTTGTGACGTTAAATTGCGAAGATCTAGAGTTTTCGCTGAAGGGCTTGTCCGTGGCGGCCTGGCAAAATTTGATGTTTCGCCATGAAACAGGAAGTTGTTGTAACTCGGGCATACAATGTCTGATCTGCCCCAAACTTCCCATGTTTTATTAGAGTCCTGACCTGAAGACATCTATATGACAAATTTCAGTTACAGTCATAGCGCCACCTGGGGGCAACAGGAAATTACATGTTTTACACTGGGATTAACTCCTCATAGAGATTAAACCAGATCAACATCATAATATGGCCAGTCTAATCTTAAGGCCTTTGAGATGTTAAATTGAAAAGATCTTGAGTTTTCGTTGAAGGGCGTGTCCATGGCGGACCGACAAAGTCTGATGTTTCGCCATATAAGGTGAATCACTTTTTTGAGGGCCAAAACATACTCGAAAACTCATGAAACTTTGCAGATGCGTCAGAAGTGGTGAAAATTTACGTCTGATATAGATTTCAGAATCAAGTGTGGCAAAATGGCTCGATAGCGCCACCTAAAAAATTTCAACGAAGTGCCCCTGACACTACGTTTTGTGTACAGGTATGACATTTGGTACACACATCTAACAGCCCAATACCTACAAAAAAGTCTCTTGGGGTGAAACATGAAAACTAACAGGAAGTCAGATATTTTGAATTTTCTTTGCAAAATTTGTGCAGTTTTTGCCATTTCCAGATGTTGTACTTTAACGAACTCCTCCTAGAGCTTAAATCAGATCAACATCATATTTGGTCAGTCTAATCTAAAGGCCTTTGAGACGTTAAATTGTGAAGATCTAGAGTTTTCGCTGAAAGGCGTGTCCGTGGCGACCTGGCAAAGTTCGATGTTTCGCCATGAAACAGGAAGTTGTTGTAACTCGGGCATACAATGTCGGATCTGCCCCAAACTTCACATGTTTTATTAGAGTCCTGACCTGAAGACATCTATATGACAATATTCAGTTACAGTCATAGCGCCACCTGCAGTCAACAGGAAATTACATGTTTTACACTGTGATTAACTCCTCATAGAGATTTAACCAGATACACATCAAATGTGATCAGTCTAATCTAAAGACCTTAGCAATGATAAATATCAAAGATCTTGAGTTTTGGTTGAAGGGCGTGTCCGTGGCGGACTGACAAAGTCTGATGTTTCGCCATGAACGATGAAGCTGTTGTAACTGATCTGCTCCAAACTTCACATGTGTGATAAGAGTCCTGGTCTAAAGACATCTATATGACAATATTCAGTTAGCCATAGCGCCACCTGCTGGCAACAGGAAATGGCATGCTTCACACTGTAATTCACTACCAGATTCACATTTCATTATGCCACGAAGTACCAGACATGCTAGAAACATGTTAAATCATGCAACACTTGGCTGAGTGCTAATTTATGCGATTAACGGCACTAAAGAAACAGGAAGTTGTTGTAACTCAGGCATACACATGTTCACATGTTCACATGTTCGATAAAAGTCCTGGCCTGAAGACATCAACATGGCAAAATTCAGTTATGGTGAAAGCGCCACCTGTTGGCCGCAGGAAGTGTGGCACTTTTACATGATTTTGCCATAATTCTCCTGTTTTTACTCGCTTACATGCATGTCGCCCACTGTTCGCTGTTTTCCTGAGGCCAACGGGTGGCGGTGAGCCCGGGTGCGAGGGCCCTCTCAACGCTGCTTGCAGCTTTAATTATTATTATTATTATTAGGGCCCAAGCGAAAATTCGCGCAGGGCCCTCTTGTTCTTCTAAGGATTATTATTATTTTTTTATTTTTTTTATTATTTTTTTTTTTCCGTCTTCCGGGGCTTTTTGGGGGCCTTAACATGCTCAAACTCTTGAAAATTGGCACACACATTGGAATCCGCGGCCATTAGGACGCCGGAGAGGCTGGTACCCGGGCGTGGCAGGGGGGCTCGACAGCGCCCCCTTGAAAAAAGTCTGAAAATTTGGTCCATATATTAAACATGCTTGCACGTATTAGTATGAAACTCGGTACACATATAGACCTCATCGGGCCGAACAACTTTCGCGCTCTAAGTTAATCGCCACGCCAACAGGAAGTCAGCTATTAAGGGTTATTTGAAAAACGCATGCTCTGGAATTTGATATACTCCTCCTAGACGATTAATCCGATCGCCACCAAACTCGGTCAGCATGAAGTCAAGACACTGATGATTAAAAATTGCCAGGGGATTTTTGATATCTCGAACGGTTTGGCCGTGGCGAGGCAACGAATTTATGGCGAGAAAAAGGAAACAGGAAATGTGTTATAACGTCTTAATACATATATTGATCTTTATGAAACTTCACGAGTGTGTTCGTTATAGGAGTCTGATCACATGGATGTGACTATTGTGAGTCAAAGTTATAGCGCCACCAACTGGCAGCAGGAAGTGTATCACTTTTTGAAATGTTTTGAGATCACCCTCTTATTTTTACCTGATTTGCTTCAAACTTCATCAGTGTAATGTCAATACACAGCAGATGTAGACCTATGACAGGATTTTTGATATTTGAAATATTGTTGCCATGGCAACAGGTCAAACTGTAATAATATTCTTGAGTGTTTTTGAGGCTCTTAACATGCTTCAAATTGCATGAAACTCGACACACACATCAATATTGTCAACCAGTAGACATGGACAAAGCCATAGAAATGGGCGTGGTGGAGGGGCTCAGTAGCGCCACCTTTTGACAAAAGTGGGGGGGTTAGTTTTTCCTACAGTCACCAAACTCGGTACACATATTATTCTCATCAAGCCGGACAATTTTCTAATTTACATTCATTAGCTCCGACCAACAGGAAGTCAGCTATTTTGGTTTGAATGTTAATTTTTTGAAAAAACAGGCTATGAATTTTATACTACTACTCCTACAGGGTTTATCCAATTTACACCAAGCTTTTTTTAACTTGTTGCGAACACATTGAAGTTGTTTAATTGCAAACGGATTTTGGATATCTCAAACGGTTTGGCCGTGGCGAGGCAACGAATTTATGGCGAGAAAAGGGAAACAGGAAATGTGTTATAACTTCTGCATACATTGATTGATGTTTATGAAACTTCAGGAGTGTGTTGGTTGTAGTAGTCTGATCACATGGATGTAACTATTGTGAGTCAAAGTTATAGCGCCACCAAATGGCAGCAAGAAGTGTATCACTTTTAAAATGCTTTGAGATCACCCTCTTATTTTTACCTGATTTGCTTCAAACTTCATCAGTGTAATGTCAATACACAGCAGATGTAGACCTATGACAGGATTTTTGATATTTGAAATATTGTTGCCATGGCAACAGGTCAAACTGTAATAATATTCTTGAGTGTTTTTGAGGCTCTTAACATGCTTCAAATTGCATGAAACTCGACACACACATCAATATTGTCAACCAGTAGACATGGACAAAGCCATAGAAATGGGCGTGGTGGAGGGGCTCAGTAGCGCCACCTTTTGACAAAAGTGGGGGGGTTAGTTTTTCCTACAGTCACCAAACTCGGTACACATATTATTCTCATCAAGCCGGACAATTTTCTAATTTACATTCATTAGCTCCGACCAACAGGAAGTCAGCTATTTTGGTTTGAATGTTAATTTTTTGAAAAAACAGGCTATGAATTTTATACTACTACTCCTACAGGGTTTATCCAATTTACACCAAGCTTTTTTTAACTTGTTGCTAACACATTGAAGTTGTTTAATTGCAAACGGATTTTGGATATCTCAAACGGTTTGGCCGTGGCGAGGCAACAAATTTATGGCAAGAAAAGGGAAACAAAGTGTTATAACTTCTGCATACATTAATTGATTTTGATGAAACTTTGGCTTAGTCTTCGTTGTACAAGGCTGATCACATGGATTTGACTATTGTGATTCAAAGTCATAGCGCCACCAACTGGAAGCAGAAAATGTGTCACTTTCAGCATACATTGAGATCACCCTCTTATTTTTACCTGATTTGCTTCAAAATTCATCAGAATAATGTTAAAACTTGGCACATGTAATCCTTTGAAAATGGGCAGGGAGGAGGGGCTCTATAACGGCACCTTGTAGTGCAGTAAATGTGGAGTGAATTTGACATAGTCCTTTGATGTTTAACCGTTTTAAGTGCCTATTGCCCGCTGTGCACAGTTGCCCTGAAGCCACCGGGGTGGCGGTGCCACCGGGCTTGGGCCCGCCATCGCTGCTCGCAGCTATATTTATTTATTTTTTTTATTTATTTTTTTTTTTTTTCCGTCTTCCGGGGCTTTTTGGGGGCCTTAACATGCTCAAAAACTCATGAAAATTGGCACACACATTGGAATCCGCGGCCATTAGGACGCCGGAGAGGCTGGTACCTGGGCGTGGCAGGGGGGCTCGACAGCGCCCCCTTGAAAAAAGTCTGAAAATTTGGTCCATATATTAAACATGCTTGCACGTATTAGTATGAAACTCGGTACACATATAGACCTCATCGGGCCGAACAACTTTCGCGCTCTAAGTTAATCGCCACGCCAACAGGAAGTCAGCTATTAAGGGTTGTTTGAAAAACGCATGCTCTGGAATTTGATATACTCCTCCTAGACGATTAATCCGATCGCCACCAAACTCGGTCAGCATGAAGTCAAGACACTGATGATTAAAAATTGCCAGGGGATTTTTGATATCTCGAACGGTTTGGCCGTGGCGAGGCAACAAATTTATGGCGAGAAAAAGGAAACAGGAAATGTGTTATAATGTCTTAATACATATATTGATCTTTATGAAACTTCACGAGTGTGTTCGTTATAGGAGTCTGATCACATGGATGTGACTATTGTGAGTCAAAGTTATAGCGCCACCAACTGGCAGCAGGAAGTGTATCACTTTTTGAAATGTTTTGAGATCACCCTCTTATTTTTACCTGATTTGCTTCAAACTTCATCAGTGTAATGTCAATACACAGCAGATGTAGACCTATGACAGGATTTTTGATATTTGAAATATTGTTGCCATGGCAACAGGTCAAACTGTAATAATATTCTTGAGTGTTTTTGAGGCTCTTAACATGCTTCAAATTGCATGAAACTCGACACACACATCAATATTGTCAACCAGTAGACATGGACAAAGAGGGGCTCAGTAGCGCCACCTTTTGACAAAAGTGGGGGGTTAGTTTTTCCTACAGTCACCAAACTCGGTACACATATTGTTCTCATCAAGCCAGACAATTTTCTAATTTACATTCATTAGCTCCGACCAACAGGAAGTCGGCTATTTTTGTTTGAATGTTAATTTTTTTAAAAAACAGGCTATGAATTTTATACTACTACTCCTACAGGGTTTATCCAATTTACACCAAGCTTTTTTTATCTTGTTGCTAACACACTGAAGTTGTTTAATTGCAAACGGATTTTGGATACCTCAAACGGTTTGGCCGTGGCGAGGCAACAAATTTATGGCGAGAAAAAGGAAACAGGAAATGTGTTATAACGTCTGCATACATATATTGATCTTTATGAAACTTCACGAGTGTGTTAGTTGTAGTAGTCTGATCACATGGATGTGACTATTGTGAGTCAAAGTTATAGCGCCACCAACTGGCAGCAGGAAGTGTATCACTTTTTGAAATGTTTTGAGATCACCCTCTTATTTTTACCTGATTTGCTTCAAACTTCATCAGTGTAATGTCAATACACAGCAGATGTAGACCTATGACAGGATTTTTGATATTTGAAATATTGTTGCCATGGCAACAGGTCAAACTGTAATAATATTCTTGAGTGTTTTTGAGGCTCTTAACATGCTTCAAATTGCATGAAACTCGACACACACATCAATATTGTCAACCAGTAGACATGGACAAAGCCATAGAAATGGGCGTGGTGGAGGGGCTCAGTAGCGCCACCTTTTGACAAAAGTGGGGGGGTTAGTTTTTCCTACAGTCACCAAACTCGGTACACATATTATTCTCATCAAGCCGGACAATTTTCTAATTTACATTCATTAGCTCCGACCAACAGGAAGTCAGCTATTTTGGTTTGAATGTTAATTTTTTGAAAAAACAGGCTATGAATTTTATACTACTACTCCTACAGGGTTTATCCAATTTACACCAAGCTTTTTTTAACTTGTTGCGAACACATTGAAGTTGTTTAATTGCAAACGGATTTTGGATATCTCAAACGGTTTGGCCGTGGCGAGGCAACGAATTTATGGCGAGAAAAGGGAAACAGGAAATGTGTTATAACTTCTGCATACATTGATTGATGTTTATGAAACTTCAGGAGGGTGTTGGTTGTAGTAGTCTGATCACATGGATGTAACTATTGTGAGTCAAAGTTATAGCGCCACCAAATGGCAGCAAGAAGTGTATCACTTTTAAAATGCTTTGAGATCACCCTCTTATTTTTACCTGATTTGCTTCAAACTTCATCAGTGTAATGTCAATACACAGCAGATGTAGACCTATGACAGGATTTTTGATATTTGAAATATTGTTGCCATGGCAACAGGTCAAACTGTAATAATATTCTTGAGTGTTTTTGAGGCTCTTAACATGCTTCAAATTGCATGAAACTCGACACACACATCAATATTGTCAACCAGTAGACATGGACAAAGCCATAGAAATGGGCGTGGTGGAGGGGCTCAGTAGCGCCACCTTTTGACAAAAGTGGGGGTTAGTTTTTCCTACAGTCACCAAACTCGGTACACATATTATTCTCATCAAGCCGGACAATTTTCTAATTTACATTCATTAGCTCAGACCAACAGGAAGTCAGCTATTTTGGTTTGAATGTTAATTTTTTTAAAAAACAGGCTATGAATTTTATACTACTACTCCTACAGGGTTTATCCAATTTACACTAAGCTTTTTTTAACTTGTTGCTAACACATTGAAGTTGTTTAATTGCAAACGGATTTTGGATATCTCAAACGGTTTGGCCGTGGCGAGGCAACGAATTTATGGCAAGAAAAGGGAAACAAAGTGTTATAACTTCTGCATACATTAATTGATTTTGATGAAACTTTGGCTTAGTCTTCGTTGTACAAGGCTGATCACATGGATTTGACTATTGTGATTCAAAGTCATAGCGCCACCAACTGGAAGCAGAAAATGTGTCACTTTCAGCATACATTGAGATCACCCTCTTATTTTTACCTGATTTGCTTCAAAATTCATCAGAATAATGTTAAAACTTGGCACATGTAATCCTTTGAAAATGGGCAGGGAGGAGGGGCTCTATAACGGCACCTTGTAGTGCAGTAAATGTGGAGTGAATTTGACATAGTCCTTTGATGTTTAACCGTTTTAAGTGCCTATTGCCCGCTGTGCACAGTTGCCCTGAAGCCACCGGGGTGGCGGTGCCACCGGGCTTGGGCCCGCCATCGCTGCTCGCAGCTATATTTTTTATTTTTTTTCTAAGTTTTTGGGGGTTTTGGGGCCCTTAACATGCTCAAAAACTCTTGAAATTTTGCACACGGGTCAGAATCCGCGGCCATTACAGCCGGAGAAAAGCTGGTACCCGGGCGTGGCAGAGGGGCTCGACAGCGCCCCCTTGAATTGAGTCAGAAAATGTGGTCTATATATCAAACACGCTTGCACATACAAGTATAAAACTTGGTACACATATAGACTTTATCGGGCCGAACAACTTTCGTACTCTAAGTTATACGTCACCTCAACAGGAAGTAAGCTATTATGGGTTGTTTGAAAAACGCATGCTCTGGAATTTGATATACTCCTCCTAGGCAATTAATCCGATCACCACCAAACTCGGTCAGCATGAAGTCAAGACATTGATGATGAAAAATTGCCAGCAGATTTTTGATATCTCGAACGGTTTGGCTGTGGCGACGCAACGAATTTATGGCGAGAAAAGGGAAACAGGAAATGTGTTATAACTTCTGCATACATTGATTGATCTTTATGAAACTTCACGAGTGTGATGGTTGTAACAGTCCGATCACATGGATGTGACTATTGTGAGTCAAAGTTATACTGCCACCAACTGGCAGCAGGAAGCGTGTCACTTTCAAAATGCTTTGAGATCACCATTTTATTTTTATCCGATTTGCTTCAAACTTCACCACAATAATGTCAAAACATGGCAGATGTAGACCTTTGAAAAGAATTGTGATATCTCAAACATAGTTGCCTTGGCAAAACGTAAAACTTTTATAATATTCTTGGGCGTTTTTGAAGCCGTTAACATGCTTCAAATTGGATGAAACTCGACACACATATCATTATTGTCATACAGTAGATATGGACAAAGCCTTAGAAACGGGCAGGGAGCAGGGGCTCTGCAGCGCCACCTTTTGACAAAAGTGGGGGGTTTAGTTTAACCTACAGTCACCAAACTCGATACACTTATTGTTCTCATTAAACTGGACAACTTTCTCATTTACAGTCATTAGCTCTGACCAACAGGAAGTCAGATATTTTGGTTTAAATGTGGATTTTTCTTAAGCTCTCTTAGACGTAGGGTCTCAGTCCCCCTCCCCCTCCCTCTGTGGGTGTGTGTGTGTGTGTGTGTGTGTGTGTGTGTGTGTGTATGTGTGTGTGTGTGTGTGTGAGTGAGTGAAAGTGAGAGACAGAGAGAGTTTTACAGCCAGTTATTTAACCCTTTTATTGCAGACTCACTGTGCTTAAGAGTTTATTCCCAACCCTTACTCAAACACATCTGAAGCAGCTAATCAG
This sequence comes from Chanodichthys erythropterus, assembly GCF_024489055.1. Classification (NCBI taxonomy): domain Eukaryota; kingdom Metazoa; phylum Chordata; class Actinopteri; order Cypriniformes; family Xenocyprididae; genus Chanodichthys; species Chanodichthys erythropterus. The sequence goes on from NC_090223.1 coordinate 8,974,867, forward strand.
GCCAGTTCATTTGTAGGCCACTGACAACATATTATTATATTATTAGTTTGATAATTAGGGTTAATTCAAATATAAAAACACACTGTAAAAGCATGCTTTTGGTGCATAAGATTGGGGCACAAACAACAGCTCAGGGAGGTCAAAAACATAAAGTGTGAGGATTATTGACTAGCCTTATTCCTGACTAGCCTACTGCATTTCAAATTACGGGTTCCACTTCCGGATTGGTGAACTTCCATTCAAAGAAACTGAAACTTATCGTTTCAAATCATATGGTTGCCCTACAATTAAAGCTTATCAGTCAGTTTGACTGAATCAGCTGTCAATTTCTTTCATGTTTTACTTTCAGACATCATGAGAATGATATAACGCTTGGTATTGTAATATGTTATAACAAAAATATATGGCAAGAGCTCTTTTCAGCAGCTGCTTTCTATCCTCCAGAATATTTTATTTTGTCTCTTTGCATACTGCTGTAATAGTATGAAAAAGGACAGCATATACTGTACATTTGTGGTCTGTTCTCTCTATATAATTTACAATACATCCCATTAATAATTCACTGGAATGCACAAAGAATCTCCTCAAAGCCTCACGTCTCTTTCCAGGTTTGTTTCACAGGTAAATACAATTTATTAAAATGGAAATCACTTTGAAATATTATCACACAATGCTGAAGTTCATGACCTTTTTTATTAAGGCAATGTATTACATAATGCATATATATATATCACTATAGCATATGTTCAACCCATCCGTTATTGCCGTGGAAAAAATCACACCTTTACATGGCTTGTTGAAATTACGTTGTTGATGCTTTCACACTTTTAAATGTCCATTTATTGTTCATTGGTTGAAGGGTGAGTAGAATAATGTCATCTTATTGTACCCAGTTTAAAAAGATCATAGTGTTGTTACAGATCCCTTGTTTCCCTGGACTCCATTTCCCAGAATCCTCCTGTTCTCCTCACCTGCACACACTTCCCTCGTCAGTTCCTCATCATCACGGATCACCTGCACCTGGACTCTATTGTTAGCACTCCTATATATTGCACTCACTCCCTTCACTCCTTGTCCGTTCTCTGTTTATGTTAGCGTATGTTGGATGTACTCTGCCTTTGTGTTCATTAAAGTATTGTATGTATTGTGGAAATCCGTATCAGCCTCATCTCTACACCAGCATCCGTAACAAGTGTCTATCACTGACTGTTTACAGTTTAACGGAAATTACTCCCATAATTTGTGCAAAGCGTCGTGGGGCGTTGGAATAAGGTGGATACAACATCAGCAATCACAGACATTCGCATTAAGGCTAAATTAGATTTCTCAGAGCACGGTGGAGTTTGCACAAATAACAGTATGTAATTTACTCTAGAATTTTTTTAGGGTTTGTCTGAGAAAAAACACAGACATGGCAGATTAGGATGGTATTTTGCACTCATTGTTTGATTTAAATTAAATTACGATTGTATGTTTAGTAATTGAACCTGGATGAATTCAAAATGAAGGTACTTTACTTCAGATCAGTAAAAAGATAAGAAAACTGTTAGTCTTTGTTTTTTTTTTTTAAGTTCGAATGACAAAATAGCTGTGTTAGGCACTGATTAAAGTGGATTGATTCTATGTTTTCATTGTATGAGTTTTAATGAACTTTAAAACTTGGAAAATAAATCTGCATTGCTTAGGGTACAATGCAATACTTTTTGTATGTAGTTATTTATTTGTAAATATTATGATATAATCAATGTTAAAATAATAGTTTGGTATAACACAACATTTACTTATAGTGCACAGCCTTAATATGGTTTGAAAGAAATATGTGTATAAATTTAATAAGGTAGTAGCAGTAGGAGTAAAAAAAAAATCATGTATTTGTCATCTTAAAGGAGGCAAGCTGACAGGGAAATATATGTAAGAAAATATTTGTTATTCTAAAACTTTATCTATAGTGGACAATTGTAGTGTAATAGAAGTCTTCTGGTAGTTGAAATGGTTAATAATATGCTGTTTGGACCAAAAACACTAAAAACATGGCTGAAGTTTGAAGTAAAAGCTGCTGCAGTAAATGTGGTGTGATATTGACATAGTACTTTTATGTTTAACCATTTTAAATGCCCATTGCCCGCTGTGCACAGTTGACCTGAAGCCATCGGGGTGGCGGTGCCACCGGGCTTTGGCCCGTCATCGCTGCTCGCAGCTATATTTTTTTTCTACGTTTTTGGGGCTTTTGGGGCCCTTAACATGCTCAAAAACTCTTGAAATTTTGCACACCGGTCAGAACCCGTGGCCATGACAGCCGTAGAAAAGCTGGTACCCGGGCGTGGCAGAGGGGCTCGACAGCGCCCCCTTGAATTGGGTCAGAAAACGTGGTCCATATATCAAACACGCTTGCACATACAAGTATAAAACTCGGTACACATATAGACTTTATCGGGCCAAACAACTTTCGTACTCTAAGTTATACGTCACCTCAACAGGAAGTCAGCTATTATGGGTTGTTTGAAAAACGCATGCTCTGGAATTTGATATACTCCTCCTAGGCAATTAATCCGATCACCACCAAACTCGGTCAGCATGAAGTCAAGACATTGATGATGAAAAATTGCCAGCGAATATTTGATATCTCAAACGGTTTGGCTGTGGCGAGGCAACGAATTTATGGCGAGAAAAGGGAAACAGGAAATGTGTTATAACTTCTGCATACATATATTGATCTTTATGAAACTTCACGTGTATGTTGGTTGTAATAGTCAGATCGCATGGATGTGACTATTGTGAGTCAAAGTTATACTGCCACCAACTGGCAGCAGGAAGCGTGTCACTTTCAAAATGCTTTGAGATCACCATTTTATTTTTATCCGATTTGCTTCAAACTTCACCACAATAATGTCAAAACATGGCAGATGTAGACCTTTGAAAAGAATTGTGATATCTCAAACATAGTTGCCTTGGCAACGCGTCAAACTTTTATAATATTCTTGGGCATTTTTGAAGCCGTTAACATGCTTCAAATTGGATGAAACTCGACACACATATCATTATTGTCATACAGTAGATATGGACAAAGCCTTAGAAACGGGTGGGGAGCAGGGGCTCTGCAGCGCCACCTTTTGAAAAAAGTGGGGGGTTTAGTTTAACCTACAGTCACCAAACTCGGTACACTTATTGTTCTCATTAAACTGGACAACTTCCTCATTTACAGTCATTAGCTCTGACCAACAGGAAGTCAGATATTTTGGTTTAAATGTGGATTTTTCAAACATTCTTATGCACACACATAAGCTCTCTTAGACGTAGGGTCTCAGTCCCCCTACCCCCCTCCCTCTGTATGTGTGTGTGTGTGTGTGTGTGTGTGTGAGTGAAAGTGAGAGACAGAGAGACAGAGAGAGTTTTACAGCCTCAGATCAGTTATTTAACCCTTTTATTGCAGACTCAATGTGCATAAGAGTCTAACTTTCAATGAAAGACAAAGAAGATTGACTCATAACTTATGTCTATATTGTGGATCTCCGGGGCATGTTCTCTCCACATGCCCAACCCGTCCTCCTCGGCCCGTGGTGAGTGCGATTTTCCCTTCCATTCATAAAATGAAACCACTCACAACTGTTGTAATCCTTACTGCTGCAAATACCTCTGTTCCAGTGGTGGCGCTCCTCGACTCAGGGTCTGCAGGAAATTTCATCTCCGGCGCCCTCTGTCGACAACTCAAGCTCAAGATCTCCCCGTCTCCGGTTAGCTATCAAATCCACTCCATCACGGGCAAACCCCTGAGCCGTAAGCACATCCGTCATTGTGTGGGACCACTTCAACTCAGCGTGGGTATTCTACACTCTGAAAAGATTCATCTGCTGGTTCTGGAGGAGTCCACCGCTGACGTGGTTCTAGGGCGCCCGTGGCTCGAACAACATAGCCCCAACATCTCTTGGCGCACGGGCGAAGTCCTGAAGTGGGGCGACCACTGCTTTCCAGATTGCTTCCCAACGCTTCCTGTTCCAAAGTCTCCATTCTCCAAGTCTCTCTCCATGAATGCAACCTCTATCGAAAGCCCTGTCGAAAAACGCTCCGTGGATGTTCCCCCGGACTACGCCCCCTTCAGTGACGTTTTCTGCCCGCAACGCGCCTCCAAGCTTCCTCCACACCGGCCATGGGACTGTGCCATCGATCTGCTACCGGGTGAACCAGTGCCCAGGGGACGCATTTACCCCCTGTCAATACCGGAGGAGAAGGCCATGGAGGAATACATCAAAGAGGCCCTCAACCAAGGTTACATCCGCCCGTCTACTTCCCCTGCTGCTTCAAGCTTCTTTTTTGTGGTGAAGAAGGACGGAGGCTTGAGGCCCTGCATTGATTACCGTGCCCTCAACAAAATCACCATCAAATTCCGCTACCCGCTTCCCCTCGTCCCAGCGGCCCTGGAAAATCTCCGTGGTGCCACTGTGTTCACTAAGCTGGTCCTCCGCAGCGCGTACAACCTCATCCGGATACGCGAGGGGGACGAGTGGAAGACCGCCTTTGTCACGCCCACCGGACACTACGAATATCTTGTTATGCCGTATGGCCTGGTCAACGCCCCCTCCGTATTCCAGGATTTCATACACGAGGTGCTCCGGGAGTTTCTCCACAAGTTCGTTCTGGTGTATATAGACGACATCCTCATCTACTCCCGGAGCTTGGCCGAACATCGCCACCACGTTGCGGAGGTCCTCCAACGCCTACGGCAATTCCACCTCTTCCTCAAAGCTGAGAAGTGCTCCTTTCACCAGCCCTCTGTCCAATTCCTGGGGTACGTAATAGATCACAGTGGCATCCGGATGGACGAGGGGAAGGTCTCCGCCATTCAGTCCTGGCCCACTCCATCTTCAATCAAAGAACTCCAACGCTTCCTAGGTTTCTCCAACTTCTACCGCCGGTTTATCAAGAACTACAGCACCATCGTCAGTCCATTAACCAACCTACTCCGTAACCAGCCCAAGTCTCTGTCCTGGTCCCAACAAGCCACCAACGCCTTCGAGACCCTTAAAAGAGCCTTCACCACCGCTCCCCTCCTCGTCCACCCTAATCCAGAGCTCCCATTCATCGTGGAAGTGGACGCCTCCACCACCGGAGTGGGAGCGGTTCTTTCACAGCAGCAGGGGACACCTAGTAGACTCCATCCATGCGCCTTCTTCTCCCGCAAGCTCAACCCGGCGGAGGTCAATTACGACATCGGTGACCGCGAACTCCTGGCCGTCAAGCTTGCCCTCGAGGAGTGGAGGCATTGGTTGGAGGGGGCTACTCATCCATTCCAAGTTCTCACTGATCACAAAAACCTTGAATATCTAAAAGCTGCCAAAAGACTCAACCCTCGCCAAGCTCGCTGGGCCATGTTTTTCTCAAGGTTCAATTTCTCTATCTCCTACCGCCCTGGTTCTAAAAATACCAAAGCTGACGCTCTGTCTCGCCTCCATTCCCCGGAGGAAAAGCCTGAAGACCCTGAAACAATCCTGCCGGAGTCCATCTTCGTGAATCCCATCCAGTGGTCCGAAGAAACCATACCCTCCTCCAATGCCTCCACACGCACTCCGCCGGGTTGCCCCCAAGGCTTGCAATACGTCACCCGGGCACGTCGCACTCCACTTCTGCACAATACCCACTCATCACTTGGCACTGGTCACCCGGGGGTCAATGAGACCCTCTCGTTGCTCAAACAACGCTTCTGGTGGCCCAACATGGCCAACGATGTCAGAAGGTACGTGCAGGGCTGCAGGGAGTGCGCCATCTCTAAGAGCCCACGCCATCTTCCCACCGGCAAGCTCCTACCTCTGCCCGTTCCTGAGAGACCCTGGTCACACCTGGGAGTGGACTTCGTCACAGATCTCCCTGAGTCTGACGGTAACACCTGCATCCTGGTGGTGGTAGACCGCTTCTCAAAGTCCTGCCGCCTGATACCCCTGGAGGGTCTACCTACCGCCATGGCAACTGCTAAGTTGATGTTTAATCATGTTTTTCGTTATTATGGAATACCTGAAGATATAGTCTCCGACAGAGGACCCCAGTTCGTCTCCCACGTCTGGAAAGCCTTCTTCTCCCTCCTGGGTGTGACCGTCAGCCTGTCATCTGGATACCATCCTCAGTCGAACGGGCAGACGGAACGCAAGATCCAGGAGATAGGCCGCTTCCTGCGTACCTTCTGTCACGGCCACCAGAACTCCTGGAACCAGTACCTGGGTTGGGCCGAGTACGCACAGAACTCCCTCCGCCAAGCCACAACTGGACTGACACCCTTCCAGTGCGTACTCGGCTACCAACCCCCACTGTTCCCCTGGGATGGGGAACCTTCCAACGTCCCCGCAGTCGACTACTGGTTCCGGGAGAGCGAGAGGGTTTGGGACTCAGCTCATCACCAACTGCAGAGAGCCCTGCGCAGACGCAAGATGACAGCCGACCTTCGGCGCTCCGAAGCTCCCGTCTACCAACCGGGGCAGAAGGTCTGGCTGTCCACCCGGGACATCAGGATGTGTCTGCCCTGCAGGAAGCTGAGTCCCCGCTTCATTGGCCCGTTCCCCATCATCCGGCAGATCAACCCCGTCACCTACCGTCTTCAACTCCCAGCACAGTACAGTAGAATCCATCCCACATTCCACGTATCACTGCTCAAGCCTCACCACCCTTCTGTTGTTCCCTCCACAGAACCTGACGTGGCAGCCGCCGAGCCCCCCCTTCCACTCATCCTGGAGGACGGCACAGCCTACGTGATTCACGAAATCCTGGATTCCCGGCGCCGTGGTGGTCAGCTGGAATACCTCGTCGACTGGGAAGGCTATGGTCCCGAGGAACGCTCATGGGTCCACAAGAATGATATCCTTGATCCTATCCTATTACAGAACTTCCATACCAATCACCCTGACAGACCTGCCCCACGCCCGAGAGGAAGACCACCACGACGTCGGGATCCGCGGCCCTCAGGATACTGTAACAGACACGTCAGGTTCCACCTCACTGCCATACCCACGTACCCAATCACCGGAGTACTAATCACCACCACCTGCCACTCATCAGCACTGCAATCAACACCACTACAAAGACTCTCCACACACACACACTCACGGTCCGGTCTCGTTTGCACTACTACCTATGTATGCTAACCTTAAAGACTCCAAACGCCATACTTACCTGCTCCAGTCGTCTCCTCCATCTCCTTCGTCTCCCGTCCTCCTTGTGTGATTACCTGCCTGTGTGTGTGAGTGTCTCCGCCAGCTTCAACCATCCCATCTCTTCAGCTGCATCTGCAAGACATTATCAGGACAGTATCATATTCCCTTCATCTCTCCAGTACTCATTATCTGCTTACCATAACCCAGTGCTCTGCTTATTATTAATAAACTCACCTGGATTGTTTATACCTCTGCCTCCGTGTCTCTGTACCGTAACACTAGGGAGTTTATTCCATTCAGACCAAACATTTTTTACATGTTGCTAAGACATTGAAGATGTTAAATTGACGGATAATGGATATCTCGAACCGTCTTGCCATGGTAATAGATTGAAGTAATGTAAAAAAGGTAAACGGAATGACTCATATTCTCTATTAAGAAAAACACTATACACTATTAATTTATATATAGAATAATATAGATGTTTGAAATAAACACATTTTATTCATTTTCTTCCAATTCAAAAAGCATGTGTAATTAAAAATAGGCAGATTAATCCATTTTTCAATCAAATATAATTAATGTAATACATAGAGTAACAACTAGAGGGCAGCATATACCTATTTTTAAAACAGGGTTGGATAAGTCAAACATATATAATCATTTTGATATATATAGAACAAATAATTTGTTTTAATTATACTTTTTGTGCAGGTATATTTAAAAAATTATCAAAGACTACTTTGTCATAATTAAGATTTTTTTTGTTATGTTTGTTTGTTTAAAATGATCTTCTCAGTCTGTCTCAGTCTCTCTCCCTCTCTCTCTCTCTGTCCTCCCCCATATTACCTCAGGCTCATTCGGGTGTGTGTGTGTGTGTGTGTGTGTGTGGGTTGTCTGTGTGTGGGTCTATGTCTGTGTCACACTGTCTATATGTATCTTTTTTTCTCTCTCCGTGTATGCATATGTGTGCTTTACAGTCTTATTTTTTTCTAAATATTGAGTTATTTATTTTTAACAATTACAATGAGAATTTTTGAATTATTTATTTACTGATATAATTCAAATTTATTAAAAAAACCCTGTTTCAGTAAAATTTCACATGATTATGAAAGTGGCTGTTTAAAATAAACTTGCATAAGTGAGCAGACAATTCAAGATATGAACCTTATTAATACCTAAGACTGACATCAAAATTGTCTTTGCAGGTTCTGTGATTTGGCTCTATTTATTATTTATTATTTATTATTTTTCCATTTTATTTTTTATTGTTACGTGTACTGGTAGAGAGATGAGGCAGATGCGGATTTCCACAATTATATAATGCTTTTAATGTAACAAAGGTAAGGAACGCCAACATACACATCAAACAACATTCAGAACGGACAAGGAGTGAAGGGAGTGAGTGTCATATAAAGGGAGTGCTAACAATAGAGTCCAGGTGCAGGTGATCCGTGATGATGGGGAGATGACGAGGGAAGTGAGTGCAGGTGTGGAGAACAGGAGGATCTTGGGAAATGGAGTCTAGGAGAACAAGGGATCTGTAACAGTACCTCCCCCTCCCGGTAGGGGGGTGGGCGCCCTGGAGACCTCAAGCCGGAGCAGGGGGAAGAGCAGACTGGAGTGGAGGTCTCCAGGGTGGGCTCAAACGCCATGGCGGGTCAGGGGCCGAAGGCAGCCATGGAGGGTCAGGGGCCGAAGGCAGCCATGGAGGGTCAGGGGCCGAAGGCAGCCATGGAGGGTCAGGGGCTGAAGGCAGCCATGGAGGGTCAGGGGCCGAAGGCAGCCATGGAGGGTCAGGAGCCGAAACCTTGAAGCCGTCGAGCCCAGGCGGCGCTGAAGGACCGGCGGGAGATGGCGGAATCCACGGCTCCGCCGACCGAAGCGCAGCCGGGGCTCCAGAAGGCCGCAGTAGAAGGCAGACGACATACAACAAAGTGAACACCGGGGAGAGTGCGGAGGCCAACTGGAACTGAGGGACGGAGGGACGGAGCAGAGACGGAGGAGTGCAGTCCAGAAGTGAGGGCAGGCCGACGAAGGAACAAGGTGTGAACGGGGGCAGGATGGAGACTGGTGAGACTAGTGGACTGATGGGCCATGGTGGAGACGAGGGAGGTTGGAGCCAGGGTGTAGGTAATCGCCCAGAGGTGGAGATCTGGGCGAAGGGGCTTGAGGTGGAGGTACAGTGCTGAGACATATGGACGGAGGCGGGAGAGGGAGGCAGGGAGGGGAAACAGTCTTTGGGCTGGAGGGTTCAAAAACACAGTTCATAGGAGCAGTTGGTTCGGCGGCGGCGGCGGCTGGAGCGGCTGGCTTGGCGGCGGCGGCTGGAGCTGAGGGCTCGGCGGCGGCGGCTGGAGCTGAGGGCTCGGCGGCGGCGGCTGGAGCTGAGGGCTCGTAGGCGGCGGCTGGAGCTGAGGGCTCGTAGGCGGCGGCTGGAGCTGAGGGCTCGTAGGCGGCGGAGACTGGAGAACTTTGCTCGGCGGCGGAGACTGGAGAACTTTGCTCGGCGGCGGAGACTGGAGAACTTTGCTCGGCGGCGGAGACTGGAGAACTTTGCTCGGCGGCGGAGACTGGAGAACTTTGCTCGGCGGCGGAGACTGGAGAACCTTGCTCGGCGGAGACTGGAGAACTTGGCTCTGCAGAGACTGGAACACTTGGCTCTGCGGAGACTGGAGAACTTGGCTCTGCGGAGACTGGAGAACTTGGCTCTGCGGAGACTGGAGCAGAGGGCCAATCCATGCCCTCAAACACAATTAGAATCCCCGTAGGGACGGGAGCGGGCTCTGAAGATACTGGAGCGGGCTCTGGAGATACTGGAGCGGGCTCTGGAGATACTGGAGCGGGCTCTGGAGACACTGGAGCGGCTTGCTTCCTCCTCCTCCGCTTACGGGACCCAGTTGAGGATTGTAGGTTCCGTGTGGGGCAGGCAGGGAGTTCGCTGGAAAGGTATGCAGAGGAAGCCGGAGGTTGACTGACTGGCCCGGCCAACCGTGTCTCTGGATGGACTAGAGACAGACACCCATCCTGAACCCAATCCACGATAAATTTGGAATCATTTAACCATAAAATGGAATTTATGGTTTCGCTTAAGGAGAAACGATAATCGGGTTCACTAAAACGGATGGTGTCATCATCTAGTCCATCCAGAAACAGGGAGATCAAAACTGCTTCAGGCCAGTCAGACAAATAAGCGAGCTCAACGAACTCCTCCACATACCTCTCCAGCGAACGACCTACCTGCAGGAGCCCGATAAGGCGATCGCTGGCTGTCAGGGTGAGAGGCGTTGGAGGAGCTGGATCCAGGGAGCCGGTGAAAGTCTCCATTATTTATTTTTTTTTTTCCCTGTGGAAAATCCGGTCGTTTTTGGTCCGTTCTTCTGTTACGTGTACTGGTAGAGAGATGAGGCAGATGCGGATTTCCACAATTATATAATGCTTTTAATGTAACAAAGGTAAGGAACGCCAACATACACATCAAACAACATTCAGAACGGACAAGGAGTGAAGGGAGTGAGTGTCATATAAAGGGAGTGCTAACAATAGAGTCCAGGTGCAGGTGATCCGTGATGATGGGGAGATGACGAGGGAAGTGAGTGCAGGTGTGGAGAACAGGAGGATCTTGGGAAATGGAGTCTAGGAGAACAAGGGATCTGTAACATTTATCTTATACCACACATATTAAAATTAAATGAATGCATGCTTTTGGTGCATAAGATTGGTGGGTAACACTTTAGAATACTGATCCTTCATTAATGAATAACTACACAGGAACAAATGAGTAATGCATTATTAACACTCTAGTAACTACTATTAACTAACAGGTAACTCTGATGAATGAATTAGTAAGTAATAGTGCTCAGTTAAAGGTGGTAGTTCACTATTAACTAATCAGTAACTACTGTTTTTTTCATACCTCCCAGAGAACTACTAAGAACTACTATATACAGGTTCGTAATTAATGTGAATAATGAATAATGTATAATTAATTCTAGAGTAAAGGCTTTGGTAAACCACTAGTAATGAGTGAAGTATTACCAAATACCTAAGAAGGAATTACTAATTATTTGGATCAGTATTCTAAAGCGAAAAGCATGATAACTCTCTAGTAACTACTGAAGTCACTGTAAACTTTTGAGGTTTTTGTAAAGTATTGGATAGTAATAACTTAAGAGTTCCTATATACTTCTAAAGTAACTACTTCTTTTTTGGATCAGTATTCTAAAGTGAAGATCATAGTAACCCACTAGTAATTACTCAAGTGTTACTACATCCTTCTAAAGGAACTACTAATTATTTGGATCAGTATTCTAAAGTGAAGACCATAGTAACCCACTAGTAATTACTTAAGTGTTACCAAATATATCATAAGGAATTACTGTACAAAAACATACAAAAACATCAAAAGTTTACAGTGACTTCAGTAGTTACTAGAGAGTCATCATGTTTTTCACTTTAGAATACTGATCCAAATAATTAGTAATTCTTTCTTAAGTATTTAGTAATACTTCAGTCATTACTAGTGGTTTACCAAGGCCTTTACTTTAGAATTAATTATACATTATGCATCATTCATGTTAATTATGAACCTGTATATAGTAGTTCTTAGTAGTTCTCTTAGAGGTATGAAAAAAACAGTAGTTACTGATTAGTTAATAGTGAACTACCACCTACAACTGAGCACTATTACTTACTAATTCATTAATCAGAGTTTATTGTTAGTTTATAGTAATTACTAGAGTGTTAATAATGCATTATTCATTTGTTCCTGTGTAGTTATTCATTAATGAAGGATCAGTATTCTAAAGTGTTACCGATTGGTGCACAAACAACAGCTCATGGAGGTCAAAAAACACATGAATAGAAGAGTGTCTGTGATTGCTGATGTTGTATAATCCTCATTCACATTATGGCTGGATTAGTTATTTCAGAGCATTGTGGAGTTTGCACAAATAACAGTATATAATTTGGTCTAGAATTTTTATAGGGGTTGTCTGAAGCCAACTTCAGACTGCATGATTTTCAAACTAGTCTGGTCACTGTCCTTTTCACACAGCATTACTTTCGCTTTCAATTCAGTCGCTGTTGTGTTCAAAATGCATGATGGATCGGCGACAGAAGGTTTCACACTGCATGAATTTAGAATAGGAAGAATCGCCGACACATCTGTCTGGCACTCAAACTACGTTTCACAACCAAACACACGGGAGATGTGACAAGGAAACAACACAATATCACGTATGCAAGACCGGAGTTCTCAAGTGAGACTGGGTTTATTATTAAAAACGGTAACCCGCAAGAAGCTTGCAATACGAATGGCCTATGTGCTGATTTGCAGCGAAAACAAGAGAAAAAAAAGAAGAATATGGAGGAGGAAATGGTTTTGATTTTTGATTTGCCTGTTATTTCGGGCATTTGTCTGCGATTTCACAAAACCTGTCTGCGAGCTAAAATCGGGGCTAAAATCATGCAGCCTGAACTCGCAATGAGAAAAAACCCAGACATTTCAGATTATGATGATATTCTGCACTCATTTGAAATAGACTTATAACATTCTGTGACATGAAAGTCATCTCAATTTAAACGATCTCATGCATGTGGCTTTTGTGGTTTGTCATCATAGGAGCATCAGCCGCTGCAGTGAATGTGGTTTGAAATTGATATAGTCCTTTTATGTTTAATTGTTTTAAATGCACATTGCCCGCCATGCACAGCTGACCTGAAGCAACCAGGGTGGCGGTGCCACTGGGCTTTGGCCCGTCATCGCTGCTCGCAGCTATATTTTTATTTTATTTTTTAGGGCCCAAGCGAAAATTCGCGCAGGGCCCTCTTGTTCTTCTAAGGATTATTAGGGCCCAAGCGAAAATTCGCGCAGGGCCCTCTTGTTCTTCTAAGGATTATTATTATTATTAGGGCCCAAGCGAAAATTCGCGCAGGGCCCTCTTGTTCTTCTAAGGATTATTAGGGCCCAAGCGAAAATTCGCGCAGGGCCCTCTTGTTCTTCTAAGGATTATTAGGGCCCAAGCGAAAATTCGCGCAGGGCCCTCTTGTTCTTCTAAGGATTATTATTATTATTTTTTTTTTTTTTTTTTTTTTTTTCCGTCTTCCGGGGCTTTTTGGGGGCCTTAACATGCTCAAAAACTCTTGAAAATTGGCACACACATTGGAATCCGCGGCCATTAGGACGCCGGAGAGGCTGGTACCCGGGCGTGGCAGGGGGGCTCGACAGCGCCCCCTTGAAAAAAGTCTGAAAATTTGGTCCATATATTAAACATGCTTGCACGTATTAGTATGAAACTCGGTACACATATAGACCTCATCGGGCCGAACAACTTTCGCGCTCTAAGTTAATCGCCACGCCAACAGGAAGTCAGCTATTAAGGGTTGTTTGAAAAACGCATGCTCTGGAATTTGATATACTCCTCCTAGACGATTAATCCGATCGCCACCAAACTCGGTCAGCATGAAGTCAAGACACGGATGATTAAAAATTGCCAGGGGATTTTTGATATCTCGAACGGTTTGGCCGTGGCGAGGCAACGAATTTATGGCGAGAAAAAGGAAACAGGAAATGTGTTATAACGTCTTAATACATATATTGATCTTTATGAAACTTCACGAGTGTGTTCGTTATAGGAGTCTGATCACATGGATGTGACTATTGTGAGTCAAAGTTATAGCGCCACCAACTGGCAGCAGGAAGTGTATCACTTTTTGAAATGTTTTGAGATCACCCTCTTATTTTTACCTGATTTGCTTCAAACTTCATCAGTGTAATGTCAATACACAGCAGATGTAGACCTATGACAGGATTTTTGATATTTGAAATATTGTTGCCATGGCAACAGGTCAAACTGTAATAATATTCTTGAGTGTTTTTGAGGCTCTTAACATGCTTCAAATTGCATGAAACTCGACACACACATCAATATTGTCAACCAGTAGACATGGACAAAGCCATAGAAATGGGCGTGGTGGAGGGGCTCAGTAGCGCCACCTTTTGACAAAAGTGGGGGGTTAGTTTTTCCTACAGTCACCAAACTCGGTACACATATTATTCTCATCAAGCCGGACAATTTTCTAATTTACATTCATTAGCTCCGACCAACAGGAAGTCAGCTATTTTGGTTTGAATGTTAATTTTTTGAAAAAACAGGCTATGAATTTTATACTACTACTCCTACAGGGTTTATCCAATTTACACCAAGCTTTTTTTAACTTGTTGCGAACACATTGAAGTTGTTTAATTGCAAACGGATTTTGGATATCTCAAACGGTTTGGCCGTGGCGAGGCAACGAATTTATGGCGAGAAAAGGGAAACAGGAAATGTGTTATAACTTCTGCATACATTGATTGATGTTTATGAAACTTCAGGAGTGTGTTGGTTGTAGTAGTCTGATCACATAAATGTAACTATTGTGAGTCAAAGTTATAGCGCCACCAAATGGCAGCAAGAAGTGTATCACTTTTAAAATGCTTTGAGATCACCCTCTTATTTTTACCTGATTTGCTTCAAACTTCATCAGTGTAATGTCAATACACAGCAGATGTAGACCTATGACAGGATTTTTGATATTTGAAATATTGTTGCCATGGCAACAGGTCAAACTGTAATAATATTCTTGAGTGTTTTTGAGGCTCTTAACATGCTTCAAATTGCATGAAACTCGACACACACATCAATATTGTCAACCAGTAGACATGGACAAAGCCATAGAAATGGGCGTGGTGGAGGGGCTCAGTAGCGCCACCTTTTGACAAAAGTGGGGGGGTTAGTTTTTCCTACAGTCACCAAACTCGGTACACATATTATTCTCATCAAGCCGGACAATTTTCTAATTTACATTCATTAGCTCCGACCAACAGGAAGTCAGCTATTTTGGTTTGAATGTTAATTTTTTGAAAAAACAGGCTATGAATTTTATACTACTACTCCTACAGGGTTTATCCAATTTACACCAAGCTTTTTTTAACTAACACATTGCTAACACATTGAAGTTGTTTAATTGCAAACGGATTTTGGATATCTCAAACGGTTTGGCCGTGGCGAGGCAACGAATTTATGGCAAGAAAAGGGAAACAAAGTGTTATAACTTCTGCATACATTAATTGATTTTGATGAAACTTTGGCTTAGTCTTCGTTGTACAAGGCTGATCACATGGATTTGACTATTGTGATTCAAAGTCATAGCGCCACCAACTGGAAGCAGAAAATGTGTCACTTTTTAGCATACATTGAGATCACCCTCTTATTTTTACCCGATTTGCTTCAAAATTCATCAGAATAATGTTAAAACTTGGCACATGTAATCCTTTGAAAATGGGCAGGGAGGAGGGGCTCTATAACGGCACCTTGTAGTGCAGTAAATGTGGAGTGAATTTGACATAGTCCTTTGATGTTTAACCGTTTTAAGTGCCTATTGCCCGCTGTGCACAGTTGCCCTGAAGCCACCGGGGTGGCGGTGCCACCGGGCTTGGGCCCGCCATCGCTGCTCGCAGCTATATTTATTATTTTTTTTTTTATTTTTTTTTTTTCCGTCTTCCGGGGCTTTTTGGGGGCCTTAACATGCTCAAAAACTCTTGAAAATTGGCACACACATTGGAATCCGCGGCCATTAGGACGCCGGAGAGGCTGGTACCCGGGCGTGGCAGGGGGGCTCGACAGCGCCCCCTTGAAAAAAGTCTGAAAATTTGGTCCATATATTAAACATGCTTGCACGTATTAGTATGAAACTCGGTACACATATAGACCTCATCGGGCCGAACAACTTTCGCGCTCTAAGTTAATCGCCACGCCAACAGGAAGTCAGCTATTAAGGGTTGTTTGAAAAACGCATGCTCTGGAATTTGATATACTCCTCCTAGACGATTAATCCGATCGCCACCAAACTCGGTCAGCATGAAGTCAAGACACGGATGATTAAAAATTGCCAGGGGATTTTTGATATCTCGAACGGTTTGGCCGTGGCGAGGCAACGAATTTATGGCGAGAAAAAGGAAACAGGAAATGTGTTATAACGTCTTAATACATATATTGATCTTTATGAAACTTCACGAGTGTGTTCGTTATAGGAGTCTGATCACATGGATGTGACTATTGTGAGTCAAAGTTATAGCGCCACCAACTGGCAGCAGGAAGTGTATCACTTTTTGAAATGTTTTGAGATCACCCTCTTATTTTTACCTGATTTGCTTCAAACTTCATCAGTGTAATGTCAATACACAGCAGATGTAGACCTATGACAGGATTTTTGATATTTGAAATATTGTTGCCATGGCAACAGGTCAAACTGTAATAATATTCTTGAGTGTTTTTGAGGCTCTTAACATGCTTCAAATTGCATGAAACTCGACACACACATCAATATTGTCAACCAGTACACATGGACAAAGCCATAGAAATGGGCGTGGTGGAGGGGCTCAGTAGCGCCACCTTTTGACAAAAGTGGGGGGGTTAGTTTTTCCTACAGTCACCAAACTCGGTACACATATTATTCTCATCAAGCCGGACAATTTTCTAATTTACATTCATTAGCTCCGACCAACAGGAAGTCAGCTATTTTGGTTTGAATGTTAATTTTTTGAAAAAACAGGCTATGAATTTTATACTACTACTCCTACAGGGTTTATCCAATTTACACCAAGCTTTTTTTAACTTGTTGCGAACACATTGAAGTTGTTTAATTGCTAACGGATTTTGGATATCTCAAACGGTTTGGCCGTGGCGAGGCAACGAATTTATGGCGATAAAAGGGAAACAGGAAATGTGTTATAACTTCTGCATACATTGATTGATGTTTATGAAACTTCAGGAGTGTGTTGGTTGTAGTAGTCTGATCACATGGATGTAACTATTGTGAGTCAAAGTTATAGCGCCACCAAATGGCAGCAAGAAGTGTATCACTTTTAAAATGCTTTGAGATCACCCTCTTATTTTTACCTGATTTGCTTCAAACTTCATCAGTGTAATGTCAATACACAGCAGATGTAGACCTATGACAGGATTTTTGATATTTGAAATATTGTTGCCATGGCAACAGGTCAAACTGTAATAATATTCTTGAGTGTTTTTGAGGCTCTTAACATGCTTCAAATTGCATGAAACTCGACACACACATCAATATTGTCAACCAGTAGACATGGACAAAGCCATAGAAATGGGCGTGGTGGAGGGGCTCAGTAGCGCCACCTTTTGACAAAAGTGGTTGGGTTAGTTTTTCCTACAGTCACCAAACTCGGTACACATATTATTCTCATCAAGCCGGACAATTTTCTAATTTACATTCATTAGCTCCGACCAACAGGAAGTCAGCTATTTTGGTTTGAATGTTAATTTTTTGAAAAAACAGGCTATGAATTTTATACTACTACTCCTACAGGGTTTATCCAATTTACACCAAGCTTTTTTTAACTTGTTGCTAACACATTGAAGTTGTTTAATTGCAAACGGATTTTGGATATCTCAAACGGTTTGGCCGTGGCGAGGCAACGAATTTATGGCAAGAAAAGGGAAACAAAGTGTTATAACTTCTGCATACATTAATTGATTTTGATGAAACTTTGGCTTAGTCTTCGTTGTACAAGGCTGATCACATGGATTTGACTATTGTGATTCAAAGTCATAGCGCCACCAACTGGAAGCAGAAAATGTGTCACTTTCAGCATACATTGAGATCACCCTCTTATTTTTACCTGATTTGCTTCAAAATTCATCAGAATAATGTTAAAACTTGGCACATGTAATCCTTTGAAAATGGGCAGGGAAGAGGGGCTCTATAGCGGCACCTTGTAGTGCAGTAAATGTGGAGTGAATTTGACATAGTCCTTTGATGTTTAACCGTTTTAAGTGCCTATTGCCCGCTGTGCACAGTTGCCCTGAAGCCACCGGGGTGGCGGTGCCACCGGGCTTGGGCCCGCCATCGCTGCTCGCAGCTATATTTATTATTTTTTTTTTAATTTTTTTTTTTTCCGTCTTCCGGGGCTTTTTGGGGGCCTTAACATGCTCAAAAACTCTTGAAAATTGGCACACACATTGGAATCCGCGGCCATTAGGACGCCGGAGAGGCTGGTACCCGGGCGTGGCAGGGGGGCTCGATAGCGCCCCCTTGAAAAAAGTCTGAAAATTTGGTCCATATATTAAACATGCTTGCACATATTAGTATGAAACTCGGTACACATATAGACCTCATCGGGCCAAACAACTTTCGCGCTCTAAGTTAATCGCCACGCCAACAGGAAGTCAGCTATTAAGGGTTGTTTGAAAAACGCATGCTCTGGAATTTGATATATTCCTCCTAAACGATTAATCTGATCGCCACCAAACTCGGTCAGCATGAAGTCAAGACACTGATGATTAAAAATTGCCAGGGGATTTTTGATATCTCGAACGGTTTGGCCGTGGCGAGGCAACGAATTTATGGCGAGAAAAAGGAAACAGGAAATGTGTTATAACGTCTTAATACATATATTGATCTTTATGAAACTTCACGAGTGTATTCGTTATAGGAGTCTGATCACATGGATGTGACTATTGTGAGTCAAAGTTATAGCGCCACCAACTGGCAGCAGGAAGTGTATCACTTTTTGAAATGTTTTGAGATCACCCTCTTATTTTTACCTGATTTGCTTCAAACTTCATCAGTGTAATGTCAATACACAGCAGATGTAGACCTATGACAGGATTTTTGATATTTGAAATATTGTTGCCATGGCAACAGGTCAAACTGTAATAATATTCTTGAGTGTTTTTGAGGCTCTTAACATGCTTCAAATTGCATGAAACTCGACACACACATCAATATTGTCAACCAGTAGACATGGACAAAGCCATAGAAATGGGCGTGGTGGAGGGGCTCAGTAGCGCCACCTTTTGACAAAAGTGGGGGTTATTTTTTCCTACAGTCACCAAACTCGGTACACATATTATTCTCATCAAGCCGGACAATTTTCTAATTTACATTCATTAGCTCCGACCAAGAGGAAGTCAGCTATTTTGGTTTGAATGTTAATTTTTTGAAAAAACAGGCTATGAATTTTATACTACTACTCCTACAGGGTTTATCCAATTTACACCAAGCTTTTTTTAACTTGTTGCGAACACATTGAAGTTGTTTAATTGCAAACGGATTTTGGATATCTCAAACGGTTTGGCCGTGGCGAGGCAACGAATTTATGGCGAGAAAAGGGAAACAGGAAATGTGTTATAACTTCTGCATACATTGATTGATGTTTATGAAACTTCAGGAGTGTGTTGGTTGTAGTAGTCTGATCACATGGATGTAACTATTTTGAGTCAAAGTTATAGCGCCACTAAATGGCAGCAAGAAGTGTATCACTTTTAAAATGCTTTGAGATCACCCTCTTATTTTTACCTGATTTGCTTCAAACTTCATCAGTGTAATGTCAATACACAGCAGATGTAGACCTATGACAGGATTTTTGATATTTGAAATATTGTTGCCATGGCAACAGGTCAAACTGTAATAATATTCTTGAGTGTTTTTGAGGCTCTTAACATGCTTCAAATTGCATGAAACTCGACACACACATCAATATTGTCAACCAGTAGACATGGACAAAGCCATAGAAATGGGCGTGGTGGAGGGGCTCAGTAGCGCCACCTTTTGACAAAAGTGGGGGGGTTAGTTTTTCCTACAGTCACCAAACTCGGTACACATATTATTCTCATCAAGCCGGACAATTTTCTAATTTACATTCATAAGCTCCGACCAACAGGAAGTCAGCTATTTTGGTTTGAATGTTAATTTTTTGAAAAAACAGGCTATGAATTTTATACTACTACTCCTACAGGGTTTATCCAATTTACACCAAGCTTTTTTAACTTGTTGCTAACACATTGAAGTTGTTTAATTGCAAACGGATTTTGGATATCTCAAACGGTTTGGCCGTGGCGAGGCAACGAATTTATGGCAAGAAAAGGGAAACAAAGTGTTATAACTTCTGCATACATTAATTGATTTTGATGAAACTTTGGCTTAGTCTTCGTTGTACAAGGCTGATCACATGGATTTGACTATTGTGATTCAAAGTCATAGCGCCACCAACTGGAAGCAGAAAATGTGTCACTTTCAGCATACATTGAGATCACCCTCTTATTTTTACCTGATTTGCTTCAAAATTCATCAGAATAATGTTAAAACTTGGCACATGTAATCCTTTGAAAATGGGCAGGGAGGAGGGGCTCTATAACGGCACCTTGTAGTGCAGTAAATGTGGAGTGAATTTGACATAGTCCTTTGATGTTTAACCGTTTTAAGTGCCTATTGCCCGCTGTGCACAGTTGCCCTGAAGCCACCGGGGTGGCGGTGCCACCGGGCTTGGGCCCGCCATCGCTGCTCGCAGCTATATTTATTATTATTATTTTATTTTTTTTATTTTTTTTTTCGTCTTCCGGGGCTTTTTGGGGGCCTTAACATGCTCAAAAACTCTTGAAAATTAGCACACACATTGGAATCCGCGGCCATTAGGACACCGGAGAGGCTGGTACCCGGGCGTGGCAGGGGGGCTCGACAGCGCCCCCTTGAAAAAAGTCTGAAAATTTGGTCCATATATTAAACATGCTTGCACGTATTAGTATGAAACTCGGTACACATATAGACCTCATCGGGCCGAACAACTTTCGCGCTCTAAGTTAATCGCCACGCCAACAGGAAGTCAGCTATTAAGGGTTGTTTGAAAAACGCATGCTCTGGAATTTGATATACTCCTCCTAGACGATTAATCCGATCGCCACCAAACTCGGTCAGCATGAAGTCAAGACACTGATGATTAAAAATTGCCAGGGGATTTTTGATATCTCGAACGGTTTGGCCGTGGCGAGGCAACAAATTTATGGCGAGAAAAAGGAAACAGGAAATGTGTTATAACGTCTTAATACATATATTGATCTTTATGAAACTTCACGAGTGTGTTCGTTATAGGAGTCTGATCACATGGATGTGACTATTGTGAGTCAAAGTTATAGCGCCACCAACTGGCAGCAGGAAGTGTATCACTTTTTGAAATGTTTTGAGATCACCCTCTTATTTTTACCTGATTTGCTTCAAACTTCATCAGTGTAATGTCAATACACAGCAGATGTAGACCTATGACAGGATTTTTGATATTTGAAATATTGTTGCCATGGCAACAGGTCAAACTGTAATAATATTCTTGAGTGTTTTTGAGGCTCTTAACATGCTTCAAATTGCATGAAACTCGACACACACATCAATATTGTCAACCAGTAGACATGGACAAAGCCATAGAAATGGGCGTGGTGGAGGGGCTCAGTAGCGCCACCTTTTGACAAAAGTGGGGGGGTTAGTTTTTCCTACAGTCACCAAACTCGGTACACATATTATTCTCTTCAAGCCGGACAATTTTCTATTTTACATTCATTAGCTCCGACTGTTACATGTACTGTGTCCTGTGACCTAGTTTTTCCCCAGTCTGTCTGATTAGTTCATTTGATCCACCTGTGTCTCGTTCATTATCCCATCACCTTGTTTAGTTCCTTTGTTTAGTCTCTTGTATTTATATCCTGTGTTTGCCCTTACTCTTCGTCCGTTCTCGTTTGTATCAACACGTGTGTATGCTGTCTCTCTCTGTTTGGAATTAAAGTATTGTTATATTCGTCATCTTCATCGTTGTTGTGCTTGTCCCTACAACCACACGTAACAGAAGAACGGACCTAAACAGTTTTTTCTTTGGCGGCGTTTTACTTCAGTTTTTATTTTTTGTTTTTCCTTCATGGCTCTACCCGCAGTCCAGCTCCTCTGCCTGGAGCAGGGAGACCGCTCGCTGGAACAGCACACCAGTGACTTTCTCCAGCTTGCGTGCCTGACTCACATCCCGGACCGCTCGCTCTGTATTTACTATCATACCGGCCTGAGCGAGCGGTCCAAGGCACGCATTCCAGCGGGCGGTCCAACTGAGGATTTCGCCGCATACGTGGAGTGGGTGCTGGTAAACAACAACTCTCCGTTCACCATCGGCCCTGCTGAGGACGACACCAGCACCACTCCACATCCAGAGACCAACCATCCGCCATCGACTACGTGCACGATGGAGAAACGAGAGCCCACCGCAGGCCGCGGAGATCAACCTGCCGGGACGATTGAGACCGAACCTGAAGAGAGGACGGAAGGAGTCGTCACCCCGGGATGTGAACCGCTAGGTGTGTCTGACCAGGTGCGTGAGTCAGCTACATCGTGTGCTGTCGAGGGAGTGTTAGTGGAGTTCGAGGGCTGGGAAGAGAGCCCCGACCACAACATCAACACGGCGGATGGCATCGTCATGTCTACAGGAACGTTTCTGGATTTATTGGATGTGTTTGAGGAGGTAAATTCCCCTTGTCTTGTCTCCCCGCTGGTCCCGTCCAGCTCAGAACTGTTTGTGTCCCCGCTGGTCCCGTCCAGCTCAGAACTGTCTGTCTCCCCGCTGGTCCCGTCCAGCTCAGAACTGTTTGTGTCCCCGCTGGTCCCGTCCAGCTCAGAACTGTCCGTGCCCCTGCTGGTTCTGTCCAGCCCTGTGTTCCCTCCCAACCTCCCTCTCCCGCCTCCTCAAACCATCTCATCTCTGCTTCCCCTGGTACCCTTCAGCCTCTCATCAACTCCATCACGTAAACGCATGGATCCGACTCGACGCTTCAGGCCACCAGTGTCACCGTGGACTGAGGTTCTCCTGGCTCCGCCTCCAGCCTTCAAGTCCAACACTCCACCGCGGCCTGTCGACGCTTCGCCTTCGCCGTGGCTCCTCCCTCCCTCGGCTCCACCGGATACCTTCAGCCTCAAGACTCCACCGGGCTCCCTCGTCCCACAGGCTCCGACTTGGTCAGACGTCGTCCAGCCTGCACCTACGGTTTCTCCAGTCTCCGCCGAGCCAAGTTCTCCAGTCTCCGCCGAGCCAAGTTCTCCAGTCTCCGCCGAGCCAAGTTCCCCAGTCTCCGCCGAGCAAAGTTCTCCAGTCTCCGCCGAGCAAAGTTCTCCAGTCTCCGCCGAGCAAAGTTCTCCAGTCTCCGCCGAGCAAAGTTCTCCAGTCTCCTCCGAGCCAAGTTCTCCAGTCTCCTCCGAGCCAAGTTCTCCAGTCTCCTCCGAGCCAAGTTCTCCAGTCTCCTCCGAGCCAAGTTCTCCAGTCTCCTCCGAGCAAGCAGCGCCAGTCTCCGCCTCCGAGCAAGCAGCGCCAGTCTCCGCCTCCGAGCAAGCAGCGCCAGTCTCCGCCTCCGAGCAAGCAGCGCCAGTCTCCGCCTCCGAGCAAGCAGCGCCAGTCTCCGCCGAGCAAGCAGCGCCAGTCTCCGCCGAGCAAGCAGCATCTCCAGTCTCAGCCGCCGAGCAAGCAGCATCTCCAGTCTCAGCCGCCGAGCAAGCAGCATCTCCAGTCTCAGCCGCCGCCGAGACCTCAGCTCCAGTCTCAGCCACCGCCGAGCCCTCAGCTCCAGCCGCCGCCGCCGAGCCCTCAGCTCCAGCCGCCGCCGAGCCAGCCCCTATTATGAACTTTGTGGTTGAAACAACATACAGCCCTAAGACTGTTTACCCTCCCTGCCTCCCTGCCTCCCTCTCCCACCTCCATCCATTTGTGTTTGTACTGAACCTCCACCTCAAGCCCCCTCGCCCAGATCTCCACCTCGGACCTCTGGGCGATTACCTACACCCTGGCTCCAACCTCCCTCTGCTCCACCGTTGCCCATCAGTCCTCCAGCCTCACAAGTCTCCATCCTGCCCCCGTTCACACCTTGGTCCCTCGTCAGCCTGCCCTCCCCTCTGGACTGCACTCCTCCGTCTCCGCTCCGTCCCTCCATCCCTCGTTTCCAGTTGGCTTCCTCACTCCCCCTGGTGTTCACTTTGTTGTCTGTCGTCTGTGTTCAACTGCGGCCTTCTGGAGCCCCGGCTGCGCTTCGGTCGGCGGAGCCATGGATTCCGCCATCTCCCGCCGGTCCTTCTGCGCCGACTGGGCTTGACGGCGTGAGGACGTCAGCTCCTGACCCGCCATGGCGGCCCGCTGCACCTGACCCGCCATGTCTGCCCGCTGCATGTCTGCCCGCTGCACCTGACCCACCATGGCTGCCCGCTGCACCTGACCCGCCATGGCTGCCCACGGCTCCTGACCCGCCAGGGTCACCTTCGGCCCCTGACCCTCCATGGCCGCCTTCGGCTCCTGATCCACCATGGCTGCCCACGGCTCCTGACCCGCCATGGTTTTTGGACCTGCCCTGGAGACCTCCACTCCAGTCTACTCCTCCCCCTGCTCCGGTTTGAGGTCTCCAGGGCGCCCGCCCCCCTCCCGGTTGTTACATCTACGGCGCGAGGACGCGCCTACCGGGAGGGGGAGGTACTGTTACAGATCCCTTGTTTCCCTGGACTCCATTTCCCAGAATCCTCCTGTTCTCCTCACCTGCACACACTTCCTTCGTCAGTTCCTCATCATCACGGATCACCTGCACCTGGACTCTATTGTTAGCACTCCTATATATTGCACTCACTCCCTTCACTCCTTGTCCGTTCTCTGTTTGTGTTAGTGTATGTTGGATGTACTCTGCCTTCATATTCATTAAAGTATTGTCTATTTGTGGAAATCCGTATCTGCCTCATCTCTACACCACCATACCGTAACATGTAGACCTATGACAGGATTTTTGATATTTGAAATATTGTTGCCATGGCAACAGGTCAAACTGTAATAATATTCTTGAGTGGTTTTGAGGCTCTTAACATGCTTCAAATTGCATGAAACTCGACACACACATCAATATTGTCAACCAGTAGACATGGACAAAGCCATAGAAATGGGCGTGGTGGAGGGGCTCAGTAGCGCCACCTTTTGACAAAAGTGGGGGGGTTAGTTTTTCCTACAGTCACCAAACTCGGTACACATATTATTCTCATCAAGCCGGACAATTTTCTAATTTACATTCATTAGCTCCGACCAACAGGAAGTCAGCTATTTTGGTTTGAATGTTAATTTTTTGAAAAAACAGGCTATGAATTTTATACTACTACTCCTACAGGGTTTATCCAATTTACACCAAGCTTTTTTTAACTTGTTGCTAACACATTGAAGTTGTTTAATTGCAAACGGATTTTGGATATCTCAAACGGTTTGGCTGTGGCGAGGCAACGAATTTATGGCAAGAAAAGGGAAACAAAGTGTTATAACTTCTGCATACATTAATTGATTTTGATGAAACTTTGGCTTAGTCTTCGTTGTACAAGGCTGATCACATGGATTTGACTATTGTGATTCAAAGTCATAGCGCCACCAACTGGAAGCAGAAAATGTGTCACTTTCAGCATACATTGAGATCACCCTCTTATTTTTACCTGATTTGCTTCAAAATTCATCAGAATAATGTTAAAACTTGGCACATGTAATCCTTTGAAAATGGGCAGGGAGGAGGGGCTCTATAACGGCACCTTGTAGTGCAGTAAATGTGGAGTGAATTTGACATAGTCCTTTGATGTTTAACCGTTTTAAGTGCCTATTGCCCGCTGTGCACAGTTGCCCTGAAGCCACCGGGGTGGCGGTGCCACCGGGCTTGGGCCCGCCATTGCTGCTCGCAGCTATTTTTTTAATTTTTTTTTTCGTCTTCCGGGGCTTTTTGGGGGCCTTAACATGCTCAAAAACTCTTGAAAATTGGCACACACATTGGAATCCGCGGCCATTAGGACGCCGCAGAGGCTGGTACCCGTGCGTGGCAGGGGGGCTCAACAGCGCCCCCTTGAAAAAAGTCTGAAAATTTGGTCCATATATTAAACACGCTTGCACGTATTAGTATGAAACTCGGTACACATATAGACCTCATCGGGCCGAACAACTTTCGTGCTCTAAGTTAAACGCCACGCCAACAGGAAGTCAGCTATTAAGGGTTGTTTGAAAAACGCATGCTCTGGAATTTGATATACTCCTCCTAGACGATTAATCCGATCGCCACCAAACTCGGTCAGCATGAAGTCAAGACATTGATGATTAAAAATTGCCAGGGGATTTTTGATATCTTGAACGGTTTGGCCATGGCGAGGCAACGAATTTATGGCGAGAAAAAGGAAACAGGAAATGTGTTATAACGTCTGCATACATATATTGATCTTTATGAAACTTCACGAGTGTGTTGGTTGTAGTAGTCTGATCACATGGATGTGACTATTGTGAGTCAAAGTTATAGCGCCACCAACTGGCAGCAGGAAATGTATCACTTTTTGAAATGCTTTGAGATCACCCTCTTATTTTTACCTGATTTGCTTCAAACTTCATCAGTGTAATGTCAATACACAGCAGATGTAGACCTATGACAGGATTTTTGATATTTGAAATATTGTTGCCATGGCAACAGGTCAAACTGTAATAATATTCTTGAGTGTTTTTGAGGCTCTTAACATGCTTCAAATTGCATGAAACTCGACACACACATCAATATTGTCAACCAGTAGACATGGACAAAGCCATAGAAATGGGCGTGGTGGAGGGGCTCAGTAGCGCCACCTTTTGTCAAAAGTGGGGGGGTTAGTTTTTCCTACAGTCACCAAACTCGGTACACATATTGTTCTCATCAAGCCGGACAATTTTCTAATTTACATTCATTAGCTCAGACCAACAGGAAGTCGGCTATTTTTGTTTGAATGTTAATTTTTTGAAAAAACAGGCTATGAATTTTATACTACTACTCCTAGAGGGTTTATCCAATTTACACCAAGCTTTTTTTAACTTGTTGCTAACACATTGAAGTTGTTTACTTGCAAACAGATTTTGGATACCTCAAACGGTTTGGCCGTGGCGAGGCAACGAATTTATGGCAATAAAAGGGAAACAAAGTGTTATAACTTCTGCATACATTAATTGATTTTGATGAAACTTCGGCTTAGTCTTCGTTGTACAAGGCTGATCACATGGATGTGACTATTGTGATTCAAAGTCATAGCGCCACCAACTGGAAGCAGAAAATGTGTCACTTTCAGCATACATTGAGATCACCCTCTTATTTTTACCTGATTTGCTTCAAAATTCATCAGAATAATGTTAAAACTTGGCACATGTAATCCTTTGAAAATGGGCAGGGAGGAGGGGCTCTATAGCAGCACCTTGTAGTGCAGTAAATGTGGAGTGAATTTGACATAGTCCTTTGATGTTTTACCGTTTTAAATGCCTATTGCCCGCCGTGCACAGTTGCCCTGAAGCCACCGGGGTGGCGGTGCCACCGGGCTTGGGCCCGCCATCGCTGCTCGCAGCTATATTTAGGGCCCGAGCACCGATGGTGTGAGGACCCTATTGGAATTGCTCAGCCAATTATTCTTCTTCTCCAAAATGAATCGCATTTTTGAGGGCCTAAACATTATCAAAAACTCATGAAACTTTGCACAAGCGTCAGAAGTGGTGAAAATTTACATCTGATATGGGTTTCAGAATTAGGTGTGGCAAAATGGCTCGATAGCGCCACCTACAAAATTTCAATTAAGCGCCCTTCGTGCTACGTTTCACGTACAGTTATGAAATTCGGTAGACAGATGTAACAGCCCAATACCTACAAAAAAGCCTGTGGGTGCAAAGTTTGTAAACCCAACAGGAAGTGAGATATTTTGAATTTTCTCTGCAAAAATTTGGCAGTTTTTGCCATTTCCACATGTTGTACTTTAACGAACTCCTCCTAGAGCTTTAATCAGATCAACATCATATTTGGTCAGTCTAATCTAAAGGCCTTTGAGACGTTAAATTGCGAAGATCTAGAGTTTTCGTTGAAGGGCGTGTCCATGGCGGCCTGGCAAAGTTCGATGTTTCGCCATGAAACAGGAAGATGTTGTAACTCGGGCATACAATGTCTGATCTGCCCCAAACTTCCCATGTTTTATTAGAGTCCTGACCTGAAGACATCTATATGACAATATTCAGTTACAGTCATAGCGCCACCTGGGGGCAACAGGAAATGACATGTTTTACACTGTGATTAACTCCTCATAGAGATTAAACCAGATCAACATCATATATGGCCAGTCTAATCTTAAGGCCTTTGAGACGTTAAATTGCAAAGATCTTGACTTTTCGTTGAAGGGCGTGTCCGTGGTGACCGTCAAAGTCTGATGTTTCGCCATGTAAAGTGAATCACTTTTTTGAGGGCCGAAACATACTCAAAAACTCATGAAACTTTGCA
Source organism: Chanodichthys erythropterus (assembly GCF_024489055.1). Taxonomy (NCBI): domain Eukaryota; kingdom Metazoa; phylum Chordata; class Actinopteri; order Cypriniformes; family Xenocyprididae; genus Chanodichthys; species Chanodichthys erythropterus. The sequence continues at coordinate 9,003,137 of NC_090223.1, forward strand.
GATGTGTCAGAAGTGGTGAAAATTTATGTCTGATATGGGTTTCAGAATTAAGTGTGGCAAAATGGCTCGATAGCGCCACCTAAAAAAATTCAAAAAAGTGCCCCTGACACTACGTTTCACATACAGGTATGAAATTAGGTACACACATCTAACAGCCCTATACCTACAAAAAAGTCTCTTGGAGTGAAATCTGAAAACCAACAGGAAGTCAGATATTTTGAATTTTCTTTGCAAAATTTGTGCAGTTTTTGCCATTTCCAGACGTTGTACTTTAATGAACTCCTCCTAGAGCTTTAATCAGATCAACATCATATTTGGTCAGTCTAATCTAAAGGCCTTTGAGACGTTAATTTGTGAAGATCTAGAGTTTTCGATGAAGGGCGTGTCCGTGGCGGCCTGGCAAAGTTCGATGTTTCGCCATGAAACAGGAAGTTGTTGTAACTTGAGCATACAATGTCTGATCTGCCCCAAACTTCACACGTCCTGACCTGAAGACATCTTCATGACAATATTCAGTTACAGTCATAGCGCCACCTGGGGGCAACAGGAAATTACATGATTTACACTGTGATTAACTCCTCATAGTGATTAAATCAGATCAATGTTATTTTTGGTCAGTCTAATCTAAAGGCCTTTGTAACGTTAAATTGCGAAGATCTAGAGTTTTCACCAAAGGGCGTGTCTGTGGCGGCCTGACAAAGTCTGATGTTTCGGCATGAAAAAGGAAGTTGTTGTAACTCAGACAAACAGTGTCCGATCTGCCCCAAACTTCACATGTTTTATTAGAGTCCTGACCTGAAGACATCTTCATGACAATATTCAGTTACAGTCATAGCGCCACCTAGGGGCAACAGGAAATGACATGTTTTACACTGTGATTAACTCCTGATCCAGATCAACATCAAATGTTATCATCTTAAGACCTTAGCAATGATAAATATCAAAGATCTTGAGTTTTCGCTGAAGGGCGTGTCCAAGGCGGCTTGACAAAGTCTGATGTTTCGCCATGAACGACAAAGCTGTTGTAGCTGAGGCATACTATGTCTGATCTGCTCCAAACTTCACATGTGTGATAAGAGTCCTGGCCTAAAGACATCTATATGACAATATTCAGTTATCCATAGCGCCACCTGCTGGCAACAGGAAATGGCATGCTTTACACTGTAATTCACTGCCAGATTCACATTTCATTATGCCACGAAGTATGAAACATGCTAGAAAAAAGTTAAATCATGCAACACTTGGCTGAGTGCTAATTTATTTATTGAAGAAACAGGAAGTTGTTGTAACTCAGGCATACAATGTCCAGTCTGCTCCAAACTTCACATGTTTGATAAAAGTCCTGGCCTGAAGACATCAATATGGCAATATTCAGTTACGGTCAAAGCGCCATCTGTTGACAGCAGGAAGTGTGGCATTTCGAAATGACTTTGGCATAATTCTCCTGTATTCACTCGCTTACATTCATGTCGCCCACTGTTCACTGTTTTCCTAAGGCCAACAGGTGGCGGTGAGCCCGGGTGCGAGGGCCCTTTCATCGCTGCTTGCAGCTTTAATTAGGGCCCGAGCACCGATGGTGTGATGACCCTATTGGAATTGCTCCGTTTATTATTATTATTATTATTATTATTAGGGGCCATGCACCGAAGGTGCGGAGGCACCTATTGTTATTGTTGGCGTTCTTTTTTTTTTTTTTTTTTTTTTATTAGGGGCCAAGCACCGAAGGTGCTTAGGCACCTATTGTTATTGTTGGCGTTCCGTACGCTTATTAGGGGCCAAGCACCGAAGGTGCGGAGGCACCTATTGTTATCGTTCTTTTTTTTTTTTTTTTTTTTTTATTATTAGGGGCCAAGCACCGAAGGTGCGGAGGCACCTATTGTTATTGTTGGCGTTCTTTTTTTTTTTTTTTTTTTTTCTTCTTCTTCTTCTTCTTCTTCTTCTTCTTCTTCCGCTCTTGAAGTCTATGGCAACCCATAGAACCGCTTGCGGGAAAGTTGTGAAATTTGGCACACAGTCAGAGGACAGTCTGACCTTTGTCCATGCTGAGAACATAGATATCACATTTGCTATAGTCAGCTAAACTTCCTGTCCGCCATATTGTTTTTTGTTTCAAAAAGTTATGGATTTCAAGTCGATAAGTCAAACCGTTTTCGTATACCGGAGCAAAGAATTTGAGATGTGATGCAAAAATTACCCTTGAAGCTGTATCTCTACAATGCTTTATCATATTCAGACCAAACTTGGTATGTGTCATCACAAGCATGACCTGAGGCATCATACAATGTTTCAGCACAGCGCCACCTACTGGAGTGGAGATATGAAAAATGGCTGTTTTTGCTTATAACTTCTGATGGGTTTGACCAAAATTCATAAATTTGGTATGGTTCATCAGGACAATGCCCTGAAGGAGCCTGAGAAGTTTCGGACCAGCACCACCTTGTGGTCAAAAGTTATAACAAAATTGACAAAAATGCTAATAACTTTTGATAATATCTACCGATTGTAATGAAACTGGTCTCAATAGATTCCTTGGGTCATGCTGAGAACATAGATATCAAATTTGCCATATTCAGCTGAACTTCCTGTCCGCCATATTGTTTTTCTTTAAAAACCTACTTTTTCAAACTCCTCCTAGACCTTTGCTCCGATTTTCACCAAAATTGAACCGTATCATCTTCAGACCATGCCGACAAAAAGTTATGGATTTCAAGTTGATAAGTCAAACCGTTTTCGTATACCGGAGCAAAGAATTTGAGAGATGATGCAAAAATTACTCTTGAAGCTGTATCTCTACAATGCTTTGACATATTCAGACCAAACTTGGTACGTGTCATCACAAGCATGACCTGAGGCATCATACAGTGTTTCGGCGCAGCGCCACCTACTGGAGTGGAGATATGAAAAATGGCTATTTTTGCTTATAACTTCTGATGGGTTTGACCAAAATTCATTAATTTGGTATGGGTCATCAGGACAATGCCCTGAAGCAGCCTGAGAAGTTTCGGACCAGCGCCACCTCGTGCTCAAAAGTTATAACAAACTTGACAAAAATGCTAATAACTTTTTTCTAATTGCTCACTGCTGCTGTTGGTCTGATGCTCACGGCCATGTTGGCTGGCTTCTTGTGCCGTTTTTGTGCTTGGCCCCGTAATTGCTGCTTGCAGCTATATTTAGGGGCCAAGCACCGAAGGTGCTTAGGCACCTATTGTTATTGTTGGCGTTCCGTACGCTTATTATTATTATTCTTCCGTTTCTTCTTCCGCTCTTGAAGTCTATGGCAGCCCATAGAACCGCTTGCGGGAAAGTTGTGAAATTTGGCACACTGTTAGAGGACAGTCTGACCTTTGTCCATAGCAAATTTGGAGTCTCTAACTCAATCCCTCTAGCGCCACCAGCTGTCCAAAGTTGCACTTATGTTTATGTTAATAACTTTTGAACCATAAGGGCTAGAAACAAAATTCCTTTTTCCTCTGATTCCTTAGGTCAAGTCGAATCGATTGCACCCTATGACGTCATTTTCCGTCATGAAAATTTTTCCGCCATTTTGAATTTTCTGAAAAACCTACTTTTTCGAACTCCTCCTAGGCCGTTACTCCGATTTTCAAAAAAATGGAACCAGATCATCTTCAGACCATGCTGACAAAAAGTTATGGAATTCAAGTTGATTCCTCAAACCGCTTTCGAAAAACATGTGAACTAATTGTACGTAGTGCTTGCGAAAATAGACATAAGGCTGTATCTCCGCAACGCTTTATCGTATTCAGACCAAACTTGGTACATGTCATCACAAGCATGACCTGAGGCAACATGCATCGTTTCGGCGCAGTGCCACCTCGTGGTGCGGAGATATGAAAAATGGATATTTTTGCTTATAACTTCTGATGGGTTTGTCAAAAAAACAAAAATTTGGACTCGTTGGATTCGGGGCATCATGCCGAGTCGAATGATATCCAATTTTTCCATATTGGCCGTTTTAGCTGTCGGCCATTTTGAATTTTGTGCTAAAATGCTGTATTTTACAAACGCATTAGCGTATCGTTATGAAACTCGGTATGGGTCATCAGAACAATGCCCTGAAGGAGCCTGAGAAGTTCCGGACCAGCGCCACCTCGTGGTCAAAAGTTATAACAAAATTTACAAAAATGCTAATAACTTTTGTCTATATTAACCAATTGTAATGAAACTGGTCTCAGTAGATTCCTTGGGTCATGCTGAGAACAAAGATATCAAATTTGCCATAGTCAGCTGAAATTCCTGTCCGCCATATTGTTTTACTTTAAAAACCTACTTTTTCGAACTCCTCCTAGACCGTTGCTCCGATTTTCACCAAAATTGAACCGTATCATCTTCAGACCATGCCGACAAAAAGTTATGGATTTCAAGTTGATAAGTCAAACCGTTTTCGTATACCAGAGCAAAACATTTGAGATATGATGCAAAAATGACTCTTGAAGCTGTATCTCTGCAATGTTTTATCATATTCAGACCAAACTTGGTACGTGTCATCACAAGCATGACCTGAGGCATCATACAGTGTTTCGGCGCAGCGCCACCTACTGGAGTGGAGATATGAATAATGGCTATTTTTGCTTATAACTTCTGATGGGTTTGACCAAAATTCATAAATTTGGTATGGTTCATCAGGACAATGCCCTGAAGGAGCCTGAGAAGTTTCGGACCAGCACCACCTTGTGGTCAAAAGTTATAACAAAATTTACAAGGCATGATGCAAAAACGACTCTTGACGCTGTATCTCTTCAGTGCTTTGACATATTGACACCAAACTTTGCAAGTGTCATTGTCACCTCACTCTGACCATACGACAACAATTTGGACACAGCGCCACCTATTGGTCGAAAGTGATGAAACAGTAAATCCTCATTTTTGATCATTTTTCAGCTCTTTTACCTAAAATAATCTTAATAGGTCTTTAATTGTTCACTGCTGCTGTTGGTCTGATGCTCACAGCCATGTTGGCTGGCTTCTTGTGGTGTTTTTGTGCTTGGCCCCATAATTGCTGCTTGCAGCTATATTTATTAGGGGCCAAGCACCGAAGGTGCGGAGGCACCTATTGTTATTGTTGGCGTTCTTTGTTTTTTTTTTTTTTTTTTTTTTTTTTATTCTTCTTCTTCTTCTTCTTCTTCTTCCGCTCTTGAAGTCTATGGCAGCCCATAGAACCGCTTGCGGGAAAGTTGTGAAATTTGGCACACAGTTAGAGGACAGTCTGACCTTTGTCCATAGCAAATTTGGAGTCTCTATCTCAATCCCTCTAGCGCCACCAGCTGTCCAAAGTTGCACTTATGTTTATGTTAATAACTTTTGAACCATAAGGGCTAGAAACAAAATTCTTTTTTCCTCTGATTCCTTGGGTCAAGACGAATCGATCGCACCATATGACGTCATTTTCCGTCATGAAAATTTTTCCGCCATTTTGAATTTTCTGAAAAACTTACTTTTTCGAACTCCTCCTAGGCCGTTACTCCGATTTTCATGAAAATTGAATCAGATCATCTTCAGACCATGCTGACAAAAAGTTATGGAATTCAAGTTGATTCCTCAAACCGTTTTCGAAAAACTCACGAACGAATTGTACGTAGTGCTTGCGAAAACAGAAGTAAGGCTGTATCTCCGCAACGCTTTATCGTATTCAGACCAAACTTGGTACATGTCATCACAAGCATGACCTGAGGTACCATGCAGTGTTTCGGCGCAGCGCCACCTACTGGTGCGGAGATATGAAAAATGGGTATTTTTGCTTATAACTTCTGATGGGTTTGTCCAAAAATCATAAATTTGGTCTCGTTGGATTCGGGGAATCATGCCGAGTCGAATGATATCCAATTTTCCCATATCGGCCATTTTGGCCGTCGGCCATTTTGAATTTTGTGCTAAAATGCTGTATTTTACGAACGCATTAACGTATCTTTACAAAACTTGGTATGGGTCATCAGCACAATGCCCTGAAGGAGCCTGAGAAGTTTCGGCACAGCGCCACCTTGTGGTCAAAAGTTATAACAAAATTTACAAAAATGCTAATAACTTTTGACTGTATTCACCAATTGTAATGAAACTGGTCTCAGTAGATTCCTTGGGTCATGCTGAGAACATAGATATCACATTTGCTATAGTCAGCTAAACTTCCTGTCCGCCATATTGTTTTTCTTCAAAAACCTACTTTTTCGAACTCCTCCTAGACCGTTGCTCCAATTTTCACCAAAATTGAACCGTGTCATCTTCAGACCATGCCGACAAAAAGTTATGGATTTCAAGTCGATAAGTCAAACCGTTTTCGTATACCGGAGCAAAGAATTTGAGATGTGATGCAAAAATTACCCTTGAAGCTGTATCTCTACAATGCTTTGACATATTTAGACCAAACTTGGTACATGTCATCACAAGCATGACCTGAGGCATTATACAGTGTTTCGGTGCAGCGCCACCTACTGGAGTGGAGATATGAAAAATTGTTATTTTGCTCATAACTTCTGATGAGTTTGACCAAAATTCATAAATTTGGTATGGGTCATCAGGACAATGCCCTGAAGGAGCCTGAGAAGTTTCGGACCAGCGCCACCTCGTGGTCAAAAGTTATAACAAAATTTACAAAAATGCTAATAACTTTTGTCTATATTAACCAATTGTAATGAAACTGGTCTCTGTAGATTCATTGGGTTGTGCTGAGAACATAGATATCAAATTTGCCATAGTCAGCTAAACGTCCTGTCCGCCATATTGTTTTTCTTTAAAAACCTACTTTTTCGAACTCCTCCTAGACCGTTGCTCCAATTTTCACCAAAATTGAACCGTGTCATCTTCAGACCATGCCGACAAAAAGTTATGGATTTCAAGTCGATAAGTCAAAACGTTTTCGTATACCGGAGCAAAGAATTTGAGGCATGATTCAAAAATGACTCTTGAAGCTGTATCTCTTCAGTGCTTTGACATATTGACACCAAACTTTGGAAGTGTCATTGTCACCTCACTCTGACCATACCACAACAATTTGGACACAGCGCCACCTATTGGTCGAAAGTTATGAACCAGTAAATCCTCATTTTTGATAATTTTTCAGCTCTTATGCCTAAAATGATCTTAATAGGTCTTTAATTGTTCACTGTTGCAGTTGGTCTGATGCTCCCAGCCGTGTTGGCTGGTTTCTTGTGCCGTTTTTGTGCTTGGCCCCATAATTGCTGCTTGCAGCTATATTTATTAGGGGCCAAGCACCGAAGGTGCGGAGGCACCTATTGTTATTGTTGGCGTTCTTTGTTTTTTTTTTTTTTTATTCTTCTTCTTCTTCTTCTTCTTCTTCTTCCGCTCTTGAAGTCTATGGCAACCCATAGAACCGCTTGCGGGAAAGTTGTGAAATTTGGCACACAGTTAGAAGACAGTCTGACCTTTGTCCACAGCAAATTTGGAGTCTCTATCTCAATCCCTCTAGCGCCACCAGCTGTCCAAAGTTGCACTTATGTTTATGTTAATAACTTTTGAACCATAAGGGCTAGAAACAAAATTCTTTTTTCCTCTGATTCCTTGGGTCAAGACGAATCGATCGCACCCTATGACGTCATTTTCCGTCATGAAAATTTTTCCGCCATTTTGAATTTTCTGAAAAACTTACTTTTTCGAACTCCTCCTAGGCCGTTACTCCGATTTTCATGAAAATTGAATCAGATCATCTTCAGACCATGCTGACAAAAAGTTATGGAATTCAAGTTGATTCCTCAAACCGTTTTCGAAAAACTCACGAACGAATTGTACGTAGTGCTTGCGAAAACAGAAGTAAGGCTGTATCTCCGCAACGCTTTATCGTATTCAGACCAAACTTGGTACATGTCATCACAAGCATGACCTGAGGTACCATGCAGTGTTTCGGCGCAGCGCCACCTACTGGTGCGGAGATATGAAAAATGGGTATTTTTGCTTATAACTTCTGATGGGTTTGTCCAAAAATCATAAATTTGGTCTCGTTGGATTCGGGGAATCATGCCGAGTCGAATGATATCCAATTTTCCCATATCGGCCATTTTGGCCGTCGGCCATTTTGAATTTTGTGCTAAAATGCTGTATTTTACGAACGCATTAACGTATCTTTACAAAACTTGGTATGGGTCATCAGCACAATGCCCTGAAGGAGCCTGAGAAGTTTCGGCACAGCGCCACCTTGTGGTCAAAAGTTATAACAAAATTTACAAAAATGCTAATAACTTTTGACTGTATTCACCAATTGTAATGAAACTGGTCTCAGTAGATTCCTTGGGTCATGCTGAGAACATAGATATCACATTTGCTATAGTCAGCTAAACTTCCTGTCCGCCATATTGTTTTTCTTCAAAAACCTACTTTTTCGAACTCCTCCTAGACCGTTGCTCCAATTTTCACCAAAATTGAACCGTGTCATCTTCAGACCATGCCGACAAAAAGTTATGGATTTCAAGTCGATAAGTCAAACCGTTTTCGTATACCGGAGCAAAGAATTTGAGATGTGATGCAAAAATTACCCTTGAAGCTGTATCTCTACAATGCTTTGACATATTTAGACCAAACTTGGTACATGTCATCACAAGCATGACCTGAGGCATTATACAGTGTTTCGGTGCAGCGCCACCTACTGGAGTGGAGATATGAAAAATTGTTATTTTGCTCATAACTTCTGATGAGTTTGACCAAAATTCATAAATTTGGTATGGGTCATCAGGACAATGCCCTGAAGGAGCCTGAGAAGTTTCGGACCAGCGCCACCTCGTGGTCAAAAGTTATAACAAAATTTACAAAAATGCTAATAACTTTTGTCTATATTAACCAATTGTAATGAAACTGGTCTCTGTAGATTCATTGGGTTGTGCTGAGAACATAGATATCAAATTTGCCATAGTCAGCTAAACGTCCTGTCCGCCATATTGTTTTTCTTTAAAAACCTACTTTTTCGAACTCCTCCTAGACCGTTGCTCCAATTTTCACCAAAATTGAACCGTGTCATCTTCAGACCATGCCGACAAAAAGTTATGGATTTCAAGTCGATAAGTCAAAACGTTTTCGTATACCGGAGCAAAGAATTTGAGGCATGATTCAAAAATGACTCTTGAAGCTGTATCTCTTCAGTGCTTTGACATATTGACACCAAACTTTGGAAGTGTCATTGTCACCTCACTCTGACCATACCACAACAATTTGGACACAGCGCCACCTATTGGTCGAAAGTTATGAACCAGTAAATCCTCATTTTTGATAATTTTTCAGCTCTTATGCCTAAAATGATCTTAATAGGTCTTTAATTGTTCACTGTTGCAGTTGGTCTGATGCTCCCAGCCGTGTTGGCTGGTTTCTTGTGCCGTTTTTGTGCTTGGCCCCATAATTGCTGCTTGCAGCTATATTTATTAGGGGCCAAGCACCGAAGGTGCGGAGGCACCTATTGTTATTGTTGGCGTTCTTTGTTTTTTTTTTGTTTTTTTTTCTTCTTCTTCTTCTTCTTCTTCTTCCGCTCTTGAAGTCTATGGCAACCCATAGAACCGCTTGCGGGAAAGTTGTGAAATTTGGCACACAGTTAGAAGACAGTCTGACCTTTGTCCACAGCAAATTTGGAGTCTCTATCTCAATCCCTCTAGCGCCACCAGCTGTCCAAAGTTGCACTTATGTTTATGTTAATAACTTTTGAACCATAAGGGCTAGAAACAAAATTCTTTTTTCCTCTGATTCCTTGGGTCAAGACGAATCGATCGCACCCTATGACGTCATTTTCCGTCATGAAAATTTTTCCGCCATTTTGAATTTTCTGAAAAACTTACTTTTTCGAACTCCTCCTAGGCCGTTACTCCGATTTTCATGAAAATTGAATCAGATCATCTTCAGACCATGCTGACAAAAAGTTATGGAATTCAAGTTGATTCCTCAAACCGTTTTCGAAAAACTCACGAACGAATTGTACGTAGTGCTTGCGAAAACAGAAGTAAGGCTGTATCTCCGCAACGCTTTATCGTATTCAGACCAAACTTGGTACATGTCATCACAAGCATGACCTGAGGTACCATGCAGTGTTTCGGCGCAGCGCCACCTACTGGTGCGGAGATATGAAAAATGGGTATTTTTGCTTATAACTTCTGATGGGTTTGTCCAAAAATCATAAATTTGGTCTCGTTGGATTCGGGGAATCATGCCGAGTCGAATGATATCCAATTTTCCCATATCGGCCATTTTGGCCGTCGGCCATTTTGAATTTTGTGCTAAAATGCTGTATTTTACGAACGCATTAACGTATCTTTACAAAACTTGGTATGGGTCATCAGCACAATGCCCTGAAGGAGCCTGAGAAGTTTCGGCACAGCGCCACCTTGTGGTCAAAAGTTATAACAAAATTTACAAAAATGCTAATAACTTTTGACTGTATTCACCAATTGTAATGAAACTGGTCTCAGTAGATTCCTTGGGTCATGCTGAGAACATAGATATCACATTTGCTATAGTCAGCTAAACTTCCTGTCCGCCATATTGTTTTTCTTCAAAAACCTACTTTTTCGAACTCCTCCTAGACCGTTGCTCCAATTTTCACCAAAATTGAACCGTGTCATCTTCAGACCATGCCGACAAAAAGTTATGGATTTCAAGTCGATAAGTCAAACCGTTTTCGTATACCGGAGCAAAGAATTTGAGATGTGATGCAAAAATTACCCTTGAAGCTGTATCTCTACAATGCTTTGACATATTTAGACCAAACTTGGTACATGTCATCACAAGCATGACCTGAGGCATTATACAGTGTTTCGGTGCAGCGCCACCTACTGGAGTGGAGATATGAAAAATTGTTATTTTGCTCATAACTTCTGATGAGTTTGACCAAAATTCATAAATTTGGTATGGGTCATCAGGACAATGCCCTGAAGGAGCCTGAGAAGTTTCGGACCAGCGCCACCTCGTGGTCAAAAGTTATAACAAAATTTACAAAAATGCTAATAACTTTTGTCTATATTAACCAATTGTAATGAAACTGGTCTCTGTAGATTCATTGGGTTGTGCTGAGAACATAGATATCAAATTTGCCATAGTCAGCTAAACGTCCTGTCCGCCATATTGTTTTTCTTTAAAAACCTACTTTTTCGAACTCCTCCTAGACCGTTGCTCCAATTTTCACCAAAATTGAACCGTGTCATCTTCAGACCATGCCGACAAAAAGTTATGGATTTCAAGTCGATAAGTCAAAACGTTTTCGTATACCGGAGCAAAGAATTTGAGGCATGATTCAAAAATGACTCTTGAAGCTGTATCTCTTCAGTGCTTTGACATATTGACACCAAACTTTGGAAGTGTCATTGTCACCTCACTCTGACCATACCACAACAATTTGGACACAGCGCCACCTATTGGTCGAAAGTTATGAACCAGTAAATCCTCATTTTTGATAATTTTTCAGCTCTTATGCCTAAAATGATCTTAATAGGTCTTTAATTGTTCACTGTTGCAGTTGGTCTGATGCTCCCAGCCGTGTTGGCTGGTTTCTTGTGCCGTTTTTGTGCTTGGCCCCATAATTGCTGCTTGCAGCTATATTTATTAGGGGCCAAGCACCGAAGGTGCGGAGGCACCTATTGTTATTGTTGGCGTTCTTTGTTTTTTTTTTTTTTTTTTTCTTCTTCTTCTTCTTCTTCTTCTTCCGCTCTTGAAGTCTATGGCAACCCATAGAACCGCTTGCGGGAAAGTTGTGAAATTTGGCACACAGTTAGAAGACAGTCTGACCTTTGTCCACAGCAAATTTGGAGTCTCTATCTCAATCCCTCTAGCGCCACCAGCTGTCCAAAGTTGCACTTATGTTTATGTTAATAACTTTTGAACCATAAGGGCTAGAAACAAAATTCTTTTTTCCTCTGATTCCTTGGGTCAAGACGAATCGATCGCACCCTATGACGTCATTTTCCGTCATGAAAATTTTTCCGCCATTTTGAATTTTCTGAAAAACTTACTTTTTCGAACTCCTCCTAGGCCGTTACTCCGATTTTCATGAAAATTGAATCAGATCATCTTCAGACCATGCTGACAAAAAGTTATGGAATTCAAGTTGATTCCTCAAACCGTTTTCGAAAAACTCACGAACGAATTGTACGTAGTGCTTGCGAAAACAGAAGTAAGGCTGTATCTCCGCAACGCTTTATCGTATTCAGACCAAACTTGGTACATGTCATCACAAGCATGACCTGAGGTACCATGCAGTGTTTCGGCGCAGCGCCACCTACTGGTGCGGAGATATGAAAAATGGGTATTTTTGCTTATAACTTCTGATGGGTTTGTCCAAAAATCATAAATTTGGTCTCGTTGGATTCGGGGAATCATGCCGAGTCGAATGATATCCAATTTTCCCATATCGGCCATTTTGGCCGTCGGCCATTTTGAATTTTGTGCTAAAATGCTGTATTTTACGAACGCATTAACGTATCTTTACAAAACTTGGTATGGGTCATCAGCACAATGCCCTGAAGGAGCCTGAGAAGTTTCGGCACAGCGCCACCTTGTGGTCAAAAGTTATAACAAAATTTACAAAAATGCTAATAACTTTTGACTGTATTCACCAATTGTAATGAAACTGGTCTCAGTAGATTCCTTGGGTCATGCTGAGAACATAGATATCACATTTGCTATAGTCAGCTAAACTTCCTGTCCGCCATATTGTTTTTCTTCAAAAACCTACTTTTTCGAACTCCTCCTAGACCGTTGCTCCAATTTTCACCAAAATTGAACCGTGTCATCTTCAGACCATGCCGACAAAAAGTTATGGATTTCAAGTCGATAAGTCAAACCGTTTTCGTATACCGGAGCAAAGAATTTGAGATGTGATGCAAAAATTACCCTTGAAGCTGTATCTCTACAATGCTTTGACATATTTAGACCAAACTTGGTACATGTCATCACAAGCATGACCTGAGGCATTATACAGTGTTTCGGTGCAGCGCCACCTACTGGAGTGGAGATATGAAAAATTGTTATTTTGCTCATAACTTCTGATGAGTTTGACCAAAATTCATAAATTTGGTATGGGTCATCAGGACAATGCCCTGAAGGAGCCTGAGAAGTTTCGGACCAGCGCCACCTCGTGGTCAAAAGTTATAACAAAATTTACAAAAATGCTAATAACTTTTGTCTATATTAACCAATTGTAATGAAACTGGTCTCTGTAGATTCATTGGGTTGTGCTGAGAACATAGATATCAAATTTGCCATAGTCAGCTAAACGTCCTGTCCGCCATATTGTTTTTCTTTAAAAACCTACTTTTTCGAACTCCTCCTAGACCGTTGCTCCAATTTTCACCAAAATTGAACCGTGTCATCTTCAGACCATGCCGACAAAAAGTTATGGATTTCAAGTCGATAAGTCAAAACGTTTTCGTATACCGGAGCAAAGAATTTGAGGCATGATTCAAAAATGACTCTTGAAGCTGTATCTCTTCAGTGCTTTGACATATTGACACCAAACTTTGGAAGTGTCATTGTCACCTCACTCTGACCATACCACAACAATTTGGACACAGCGCCACCTATTGGTCGAAAGTTATGAACCAGTAAATCCTCATTTTTGATAATTTTTCAGCTCTTATGCCTAAAATGATCTTAATAGGTCTTTAATTGTTCACTGTTGCAGTTGGTCTGATGCTCCCAGCCGTGTTGGCTGGTTTCTTGTGCCGTTTTTGTGCTTGGCCCCATAATTGCTGCTTGCAGCTATATTTATTAGGGGCCAAGCACCGAAGGTGCGGAGGCACCTATTGTTATTGTTGGCGTTCTTTGTTTTTTTTTTTTTTTTTATTCTTCTTCTTCTTCTTCTTCTTCTTCCGCTCTTGAAGTCTATGGCAACCCATAGAACCGCTTGCGGGAAAGTTGTGAAATTTGGCACACAGTTAGAAGACAGTCTGACCTTTGTCCACAGCAAATTTGGAGTCTCTATCTCAATCCCTCTAGCGCCACCAGCTGTCCAAAGTTGCACTTATGTTTATGTTAATAACTTTTGAACCATAAGGGCTAGAAACAAAATTCTTTTTTCCTCTGATTCCTTGGGTCAAGACGAATCGATCGCACCCTATGACGTCATTTTCCGTCATGAAAATTTTTCCGCCATTTTGAATTTTCTGAAAAACTTACTTTTTCGAACTCCTCCTAGGCCGTTACTCCGATTTTCATGAAAATTGAATCAGATCATCTTCAGACCATGCTGACAAAAAGTTATGGAATTCAAGTTGATTCCTCAAACCGTTTTCGAAAAACTCACGAACGAATTGTACGTAGTGCTTGCGAAAACAGAAGTAAGGCTGTATCTCCGCAACGCTTTATCGTATTCAGACCAAACTTGGTACATGTCATCACAAGCATGACCTGAGGTACCATGCAGTGTTTCGGCGCAGCGCCACCTACTGGTGCGGAGATATGAAAAATGGGTATTTTTGCTTATAACTTCTGATGGGTTTGTCCAAAAATCATAAATTTGGTCTCGTTGGATTCGGGGAATCATGCCGAGTCGAATGATATCCAATTTTCCCATATCGGCCATTTTGGCCGTCGGCCATTTTGAATTTTGTGCTAAAATGCTGTATTTTACGAACGCATTAACGTATCTTTACAAAACTTGGTATGGGTCATCAGCACAATGCCCTGAAGGAGCCTGAGAAGTTTCGGCACAGCGCCACCTTGTGGTCAAAAGTTATAACAAAATTTACAAAAATGCTAATAACTTTTGACTGTATTCACCAATTGTAATGAAACTGGTCTCAGTAGATTCCTTGGGTCATGCTGAGAACATAGATATCACATTTGCTATAGTCAGCTAAACTTCCTGTCCGCCATATTGTTTTTCTTCAAAAACCTACTTTTTCGAACTCCTCCTAGACCGTTGCTCCAATTTTCACCAAAATTGAACCGTGTCATCTTCAGACCATGCCGACAAAAAGTTATGGATTTCAAGTCGATAAGTCAAACCGTTTTCGTATACCGGAGCAAAGAATTTGAGATGTGATGCAAAAATTACCCTTGAAGCTGTATCTCTACAATGCTTTGACATATTTAGACCAAACTTGGTACATGTCATCACAAGCATGACCTGAGGCATTATACAGTGTTTCGGTGCAGCGCCACCTACTGGAGTGGAGATATGAAAAATTGTTATTTTGCTCATAACTTCTGATGAGTTTGACCAAAATTCATAAATTTGGTATGGGTCATCAGGACAATGCCCTGAAGGAGCCTGAGAAGTTTCGGACCAGCGCCACCTCGTGGTCAAAAGTTATAACAAAATTTACAAAAATGCTAATAACTTTTGTCTATATTAACCAATTGTAATGAAACTGGTCTCTGTAGATTCATTGGGTTGTGCTGAGAACATAGATATCAAATTTGCCATAGTCAGCTAAACGTCCTGTCCGCCATATTGTTTTTCTTTAAAAACCTACTTTTTCGAACTCCTCCTAGACCGTTGCTCCAATTTTCACCAAAATTGAACCGTGTCATCTTCAGACCATGCCGACAAAAAGTTATGGATTTCAAGTCGATAAGTCAAAACGTTTTCGTATACCGGAGCAAAGAATTTGAGGCATGATTCAAAAATGACTCTTGAAGCTGTATCTCTTCAGTGCTTTGACATATTGACACCAAACTTTGGAAGTGTCATTGTCACCTCACTCTGACCATACCACAACAATTTGGACACAGCGCCACCTATTGGTCGAAAGTTATGAACCAGTAAATCCTCATTTTTGATAATTTTTCAGCTCTTATGCCTAAAATGATCTTAATAGGTCTTTAATTGTTCACTGTTGCAGTTGGTCTGATGCTCCCAGCCGTGTTGGCTGGTTTCTTGTGCCGTTTTTGTGCTTGGCCCCATAATTGCTGCTTGCAGCTATATTTATTAGGGGCCAAGCACCGAAGGTGCGGAGGCACCTATTGTTATTGTTGGCGTTCTTTGTTTTTTTTTTTTTTTTATTCTTCTTCTTCTTCTTCTTCTTCTTCCGCTCTTGAAGTCTATGGCAACCCATAGAACCGCTTGCGGGAAAGTTGTGAAATTTGGCACACAGTTAGAAGACAGTCTGACCTTTGTCCACAGCAAATTTGGAGTCTCTATCTCAATCCCTCTAGCGCCACCAGCTGTCCAAAGTTGCACTTATGTTTATGTTAATAACTTTTGAACCATAAGGGCTAGAAACAAAATTCTTTTTTCCTCTGATTCCTTGGGTCAAGACGAATCGATCGCACCCTATGACGTCATTTTCCGTCATGAAAATTTTTCCGCCATTTTGAATTTTCTGAAAAACTTACTTTTTCGAACTCCTCCTAGGCCGTTACTCCGATTTTCATGAAAATTGAATCAGATCATCTTCAGACCATGCTGACAAAAAGTTATGGAATTCAAGTTGATTCCTCAAACCGTTTTCGAAAAACTCACGAACGAATTGTACGTAGTGCTTGCGAAAACAGAAGTAAGGCTGTATCTCCGCAACGCTTTATCGTATTCAGACCAAACTTGGTACATGTCATCACAAGCATGACCTGAGGTACCATGCAGTGTTTCGGCGCAGCGCCACCTACTGGTGCGGAGATATGAAAAATGGGTATTTTTGCTTATAACTTCTGATGGGTTTGTCCAAAAATCATAAATTTGGTCTCGTTGGATTCGGGGAATCATGCCGAGTCGAATGATATCCAATTTTCCCATATCGGCCATTTTGGCCGTCGGCCATTTTGAATTTTGTGCTAAAATGCTGTATTTTACGAACGCATTAACGTATCTTTACAAAACTTGGTATGGGTCATCAGCACAATGCCCTGAAGGAGCCTGAGAAGTTTCGGCACAGCGCCACCTTGTGGTCAAAAGTTATAACAAAATTTACAAAAATGCTAATAACTTTTGACTGTATTCACCAATTGTAATGAAACTGGTCTCAGTAGATTCCTTGGGTCATGCTGAGAACATAGATATCACATTTGCTATAGTCAGCTAAACTTCCTGTCCGCCATATTGTTTTTCTTCAAAAACCTACTTTTTCGAACTCCTCCTAGACCGTTGCTCCAATTTTCACCAAAATTGAACCGTGTCATCTTCAGACCATGCCGACAAAAAGTTATGGATTTCAAGTCGATAAGTCAAACCGTTTTCGTATACCGGAGCAAAGAATTTGAGATGTGATGCAAAAATTACCCTTGAAGCTGTATCTCTACAATGCTTTGACATATTTAGACCAAACTTGGTACATGTCATCACAAGCATGACCTGAGGCATTATACAGTGTTTCGGTGCAGCGCCACCTACTGGAGTGGAGATATGAAAAATTGTTATTTTGCTCATAACTTCTGATGAGTTTGACCAAAATTCATAAATTTGGTATGGGTCATCAGGACAATGCCCTGAAGGAGCCTGAGAAGTTTCGGACCAGCGCCACCTCGTGGTCAAAAGTTATAACAAAATTTACAAAAATGCTAATAACTTTTGTCTATATTAACCAATTGTAATGAAACTGGTCTCTGTAGATTCATTGGGTTGTGCTGAGAACATAGATATCAAATTTGCCATAGTCAGCTAAACGTCCTGTCCGCCATATTGTTTTTCTTTAAAAACCTACTTTTTCGAACTCCTCCTAGACCGTTGCTCCAATTTTCACCAAAATTGAACCGTGTCATCTTCAGACCATGCCGACAAAAAGTTATGGATTTCAAGTCGATAAGTCAAAACGTTTTCGTATACCGGAGCAAAGAATTTGAGGCATGATTCAAAAATGACTCTTGAAGCTGTATCTCTTCAGTGCTTTGACATATTGACACCAAACTTTGGAAGTGTCATTGTCACCTCACTCTGACCATACCACAACAATTTGGACACAGCGCCACCTATTGGTCGAAAGTTATGAACCAGTAAATCCTCATTTTTGATAATTTTTCAGCTCTTATGCCTAAAATGATCTTAATAGGTCTTTAATTGTTCACTGTTGCAGTTGGTCTGATGCTCCCAGCCGTGTTGGCTGGTTTCTTGTGCCGTTTTTGTGCTTGGCCCCATAATTGCTGCTTGCAGCTATATTTATTAGGGGCCAAGCACCGAAGGTGCGGAGGCACCTATTGTTATTGTTGGCGTTCTTTGTTTTTTTTTTTTTTTTTTTTATTCTTCTTCTTCTTCTTCTTCTTCCGCTCTTGAAGTCTATGGCAACCCATAGAACCGCTTGCGGGAAAGTTGTGAAATTTGGCACACAGTTAGAAGACAGTCTGACCTTTGTCCACAGCAAATTTGGAGTCTCTATCTCAATCCCTCTAGCGCCACCAGCTGTCCAAAGTTGCACTTATGTTTATGTTAATAACTTTTGAACCATAAGGGCTAGAAACAAAATTCTTTTTTCCTCTGATTCCTTGGGTCAAGACGAATCGATCGCACCCTATGACGTCATTTTCCGTCATGAAAATTTTTCCGCCATTTTGAATTTTCTGAAAAACTTACTTTTTCGAACTCCTCCTAGGCCGTTACTCCGATTTTCATGAAAATTGAATCAGATCATCTTCAGACCATGCTGACAAAAAGTTATGGAATTCAAGTTGATTCCTCAAACCGTTTTCGAAAAACTCACGAACGAATTGTACGTAGTGCTTGCGAAAACAGAAGTAAGGCTGTATCTCCGCAACGCTTTATCGTATTCAGACCAAACTTGGTACATGTCATCACAAGCATGACCTGAGGTACCATGCAGTGTTTCGGCGCAGCGCCACCTACTGGTGCGGAGATATGAAAAATGGGTATTTTTGCTTATAACTTCTGATGGGTTTGTCCAAAAATCATAAATTTGGTCTCGTTGGATTCGGGGAATCATGCCGAGTCGAATGATATCCAATTTTCCCATATCGGCCATTTTGGCCGTCGGCCATTTTGAATTTTGTGCTAAAATGCTGTATTTTACGAACGCATTAACGTATCTTTACAAAACTTGGTATGGGTCATCAGCACAATGCCCTGAAGGAGCCTGAGAAGTTTCGGCACAGCGCCACCTTGTGGTCAAAAGTTATAACAAAATTTACAAAAATGCTAATAACTTTTGACTGTATTCACCAATTGTAATGAAACTGGTCTCAGTAGATTCCTTGGGTCATGCTGAGAACATAGATATCACATTTGCTATAGTCAGCTAAACTTCCTGTCCGCCATATTGTTTTTCTTCAAAAACCTACTTTTTCGAACTCCTCCTAGACCGTTGCTCCAATTTTCACCAAAATTGAACCGTGTCATCTTCAGACCATGCCGACAAAAAGTTATGGATTTCAAGTCGATAAGTCAAACCGTTTTCGTATACCGGAGCAAAGAATTTGAGATGTGATGCAAAAATTACCCTTGAAGCTGTATCTCTACAATGCTTTGACATATTTAGACCAAACTTGGTACATGTCATCACAAGCATGACCTGAGGCATTATACAGTGTTTCGGTGCAGCGCCACCTACTGGAGTGGAGATATGAAAAATTGTTATTTTGCTCATAACTTCTGATGAGTTTGACCAAAATTCATAAATTTGGTATGGGTCATCAGGACAATGCCCTGAAGGAGCCTGAGAAGTTTCGGACCAGCGCCACCTCGTGGTCAAAAGTTATAACAAAATTTACAAAAATGCTAATAACTTTTGTCTATATTAACCAATTGTAATGAAACTGGTCTCTGTAGATTCATTGGGTTGTGCTGAGAACATAGATATCAAATTTGCCATAGTCAGCTAAACGTCCTGTCCGCCATATTGTTTTTCTTTAAAAACCTACTTTTTCGAACTCCTCCTAGACCGTTGCTCCAATTTTCACCAAAATTGAACCGTGTCATCTTCAGACCATGCCGACAAAAAGTTATGGATTTCAAGTCGATAAGTCAAAACGTTTTCGTATACCGGAGCAAAGAATTTGAGGCATGATTCAAAAATGACTCTTGAAGCTGTATCTCTTCAGTGCTTTGACATATTGACACCAAACTTTGGAAGTGTCATTGTCACCTCACTCTGACCATACCACAACAATTTGGACACAGCGCCACCTATTGGTCGAAAGTTATGAACCAGTAAATCCTCATTTTTGATAATTTTTCAGCTCTTATGCCTAAAATGATCTTAATAGGTCTTTAATTGTTCACTGTTGCAGTTGGTCTGATGCTCCCAGCCGTGTTGGCTGGTTTCTTGTGCCGTTTTTGTGCTTGGCCCCATAATTGCTGCTTGCAGCTATATTTATTAGGGGCCAAGCACCGAAGGTGCGGAGGCACCTATTGTTATTGTTGGCGTTCTTTGTTTTTTTTTTTATTCTTCTTCTTCTTCTTCTTCTTCTTCCGCTCTTGAAGTCTATGGCAACCCATAGAACCGCTTGCGGGAAAGTTGTGAAATTTGGCACACAGTTAGAAGACAGTCTGACCTTTGTCCACAGCAAATTTGGAGTCTCTATCTCAATCCCTCTAGCGCCACCAGCTGTCCAAAGTTGCACTTATGTTTATGTTAATAACTTTTGAACCATAAGGGCTAGAAACAAAATTCTTTTTTCCTCTGATTCCTTGGGTCAAGACGAATCGATCGCACCCTATGACGTCATTTTCCGTCATGAAAATTTTTCCGCCATTTTGAATTTTCTGAAAAACTTACTTTTTCGAACTCCTCCTAGGCCGTTACTCCGATTTTCATGAAAATTGAATCAGATCATCTTCAGACCATGCTGACAAAAAGTTATGGAATTCAAGTTGATTCCTCAAACCGTTTTCGAAAAACTCACGAACGAATTGTACGTAGTGCTTGCGAAAACAGAAGTAAGGCTGTATCTCCGCAACGCTTTATCGTATTCAGACCAAACTTGGTACATGTCATCACAAGCATGACCTGAGGTACCATGCAGTGTTTCGGCGCAGCGCCACCTACTGGTGCGGAGATATGAAAAATGGGTATTTTTGCTTATAACTTCTGATGGGTTTGTCCAAAAATCATAAATTTGGTCTCGTTGGATTCGGGGAATCATGCCGAGTCGAATGATATCCAATTTTCCCATATCGGCCATTTTGGCCGTCGGCCATTTTGAATTTTGTGCTAAAATGCTGTATTTTACGAACGCATTAACGTATCTTTACAAAACTTGGTATGGGTCATCAGCACAATGCCCTGAAGGAGCCTGAGAAGTTTCGGCACAGCGCCACCTTGTGGTCAAAAGTTATAACAAAATTTACAAAAATGCTAATAACTTTTGACTGTATTCACCAATTGTAATGAAACTGGTCTCAGTAGATTCCTTGGGTCATGCTGAGAACATAGATATCACATTTGCTATAGTCAGCTAAACTTCCTGTCCGCCATATTGTTTTTCTTCAAAAACCTACTTTTTCGAACTCCTCCTAGACCGTTGCTCCAATTTTCACCAAAATTGAACCGTGTCATCTTCAGACCATGCCGACAAAAAGTTATGGATTTCAAGTCGATAAGTCAAACCGTTTTCGTATACCGGAGCAAAGAATTTGAGATGTGATGCAAAAATTACCCTTGAAGCTGTATCTCTACAATGCTTTGACATATTTAGACCAAACTTGGTACATGTCATCACAAGCATGACCTGAGGCATTATACAGTGTTTCGGTGCAGCGCCACCTACTGGAGTGGAGATATGAAAAATTGTTATTTTGCTCATAACTTCTGATGAGTTTGACCAAAATTCATAAATTTGGTATGGGTCATCAGGACAATGCCCTGAAGGAGCCTGAGAAGTTTCGGACCAGCGCCACCTCGTGGTCAAAAGTTATAACAAAATTTACAAAAATGCTAATAACTTTTGTCTATATTAACCAATTGTAATGAAACTGGTCTCTGTAGATTCATTGGGTTGTGCTGAGAACATAGATATCAAATTTGCCATAGTCAGCTAAACGTCCTGTCCGCCATATTGTTTTTCTTTAAAAACCTACTTTTTCGAACTCCTCCTAGACCGTTGCTCCAATTTTCACCAAAATTGAACCGTGTCATCTTCAGACCATGCCGACAAAAAGTTATGGATTTCAAGTCGATAAGTCAAAACGTTTTCGTATACCGGAGCAAAGAATTTGAGGCATGATTCAAAAATGACTCTTGAAGCTGTATCTCTTCAGTGCTTTGACATATTGACACCAAACTTTGGAAGTGTCATTGTCACCTCACTCTGACCATACCACAACAATTTGGACACAGCGCCACCTATTGGTCGAAAGTTATGAACCAGTAAATCCTCATTTTTGATAATTTTTCAGCTCTTATGCCTAAAATGATCTTAATAGGTCTTTAATTGTTCACTGTTGCAGTTGGTCTGATGCTCCCAGCCGTGTTGGCTGGTTTCTTGTGCCGTTTTTGTGCTTGGCCCCATAATTGCTGCTTGCAGCTATATTTATTAGGGGCCAAGCACCGAAGGTGCGGAGGCACCTATTGTTATTGTTGGCGTTCTTTGTTTTTTTTTTTTTTTTTATTCTTCTTCTTCTTCTTCTTCTTCTTCCGCTCTTGAAGTCTATGGCAACCCATAGAACCGCTTGCGGGAAAGTTGTGAAATTTGGCACACAGTTAGAAGACAGTCTGACCTTTGTCCACAGCAAATTTGGAGTCTCTATCTCAATCCCTCTAGCGCCACCAGCTGTCCAAAGTTGCACTTATGTTTATGTTAATAACTTTTGAACCATAAGGGCTAGAAACAAAATTCTTTTTTCCTCTGATTCCTTGGGTCAAGACGAATCGATCGCACCCTATGACGTCATTTTCCGTCATGAAAATTTTTCCGCCATTTTGAATTTTCTGAAAAACTTACTTTTTCGAACTCCTCCTAGGCCGTTACTCCGATTTTCATGAAAATTGAATCAGATCATCTTCAGACCATGCTGACAAAAAGTTATGGAATTCAAGTTGATTCCTCAAACCGTTTTCGAAAAACTCACGAACGAATTGTACGTAGTGCTTGCGAAAACAGAAGTAAGGCTGTATCTCCGCAACGCTTTATCGTATTCAGACCAAACTTGGTACATGTCATCACAAGCATGACCTGAGGTACCATGCAGTGTTTCGGCGCAGCGCCACCTACTGGTGCGGAGATATGAAAAATGGGTATTTTTGCTTATAACTTCTGATGGGTTTGTCCAAAAATCATAAATTTGGTCTCGTTGGATTCGGGGAATCATGCCGAGTCGAATGATATCCAATTTTCCCATATCGGCCATTTTGGCCGTCGGCCATTTTGAATTTTGTGCTAAAATGCTGTATTTTACGAACGCATTAACGTATCTTTACAAAACTTGGTATGGGTCATCAGCACAATGCCCTGAAGGAGCCTGAGAAGTTTCGGCACAGCGCCACCTTGTGGTCAAAAGTTATAACAAAATTTACAAAAATGCTAATAACTTTTGACTGTATTCACCAATTGTAATGAAACTGGTCTCAGTAGATTCCTTGGGTCATGCTGAGAACATAGATATCACATTTGCTATAGTCAGCTAAACTTCCTGTCCGCCATATTGTTTTTCTTCAAAAACCTACTTTTTCGAACTCCTCCTAGACCGTTGCTCCAATTTTCACCAAAATTGAACCGTGTCATCTTCAGACCATGCCGACAAAAAGTTATGGATTTCAAGTCGATAAGTCAAACCGTTTTCGTATACCGGAGCAAAGAATTTGAGATGTGATGCAAAAATTACCCTTGAAGCTGTATCTCTACAATGCTTTGACATATTTAGACCAAACTTGGTACATGTCATCACAAGCATGACCTGAGGCATTATACAGTGTTTCGGTGCAGCGCCACCTACTGGAGTGGAGATATGAAAAATTGTTATTTTGCTCATAACTTCTGATGAGTTTGACCAAAATTCATAAATTTGGTATGGGTCATCAGGACAATGCCCTGAAGGAGCCTGAGAAGTTTCGGACCAGCGCCACCTCGTGGTCAAAAGTTATAACAAAATTTACAAAAATGCTAATAACTTTTGTCTATATTAACCAATTGTAATGAAACTGGTCTCTGTAGATTCATTGGGTTGTGCTGAGAACATAGATATCAAATTTGCCATAGTCAGCTAAACGTCCTGTCCGCCATATTGTTTTTCTTTAAAAACCTACTTTTTCGAACTCCTCCTAGACCGTTGCTCCAATTTTCACCAAAATTGAACCGTGTCATCTTCAGACCATGCCGACAAAAAGTTATGGATTTCAAGTCGATAAGTCAAAACGTTTTCGTATACCGGAGCAAAGAATTTGAGGCATGATTCAAAAATGACTCTTGAAGCTGTATCTCTTCAGTGCTTTGACATATTGACACCAAACTTTGGAAGTGTCATTGTCACCTCACTCTGACCATACCACAACAATTTGGACACAGCGCCACCTATTGGTCGAAAGTTATGAACCAGTAAATCCTCATTTTTGATAATTTTTCAGCTCTTATGCCTAAAATGATCTTAATAGGTCTTTAATTGTTCACTGTTGCAGTTGGTCTGATGCTCCCAGCCGTGTTGGCTGGTTTCTTGTGCCGTTTTTGTGCTTGGCCCCATAATTGCTGCTTGCAGCTATATTTATTAGGGGCCAAGCACCGAAGGTGCGGAGGCACCTATTGTTATTGTTGGCGTTCTTTGTTTTTTTTTTTTTTTTTTATTCTTCTTCTTCTTCTTCTTCTTCTTCCGCTCTTGAAGTCTATGGCAACCCATAGAACCGCTTGCGGGAAAGTTGTGAAATTTGGCACACAGTTAGAAGACAGTCTGACCTTTGTCCACAGCAAATTTGGAGTCTCTATCTCAATCCCTCTAGCGCCACCAGCTGTCCAAAGTTGCACTTATGTTTATGTTAATAACTTTTGAACCATAAGGGCTAGAAACAAAATTCTTTTTTCCTCTGATTCCTTGGGTCAAGACGAATCGATCGCACCCTATGACGTCATTTTCCGTCATGAAAATTTTTCCGCCATTTTGAATTTTCTGAAAAACTTACTTTTTCGAACTCCTCCTAGGCCGTTACTCCGATTTTCATGAAAATTGAATCAGATCATCTTCAGACCATGCTGACAAAAAGTTATGGAATTCAAGTTGATTCCTCAAACCGTTTTCGAAAAACTCACGAACGAATTGTACGTAGTGCTTGCGAAAACAGAAGTAAGGCTGTATCTCCGCAACGCTTTATCGTATTCAGACCAAACTTGGTACATGTCATCACAAGCATGACCTGAGGTACCATGCAGTGTTTCGGCGCAGCGCCACCTACTGGTGCGGAGATATGAAAAATGGGTATTTTTGCTTATAACTTCTGATGGGTTTGTCCAAAAATCATAAATTTGGTCTCGTTGGATTCGGGGAATCATGCCGAGTCGAATGATATCCAATTTTCCCATATCGGCCATTTTGGCCGTCGGCCATTTTGAATTTTGTGCTAAAATGCTGTATTTTACGAACGCATTAACGTATCTTTACAAAACTTGGTATGGGTCATCAGCACAATGCCCTGAAGGAGCCTGAGAAGTTTCGGCACAGCGCCACCTTGTGGTCAAAAGTTATAACAAAATTTACAAAAATGCTAATAACTTTTGACTGTATTCACCAATTGTAATGAAACTGGTCTCAGTAGATTCCTTGGGTCATGCTGAGAACATAGATATCACATTTGCTATAGTCAGCTAAACTTCCTGTCCGCCATATTGTTTTTCTTCAAAAACCTACTTTTTCGAACTCCTCCTAGACCGTTGCTCCAATTTTCACCAAAATTGAACCGTGTCATCTTCAGACCATGCCGACAAAAAGTTATGGATTTCAAGTCGATAAGTCAAACCGTTTTCGTATACCGGAGCAAAGAATTTGAGATGTGATGCAAAAATTACCCTTGAAGCTGTATCTCTACAATGCTTTGACATATTTAGACCAAACTTGGTACATGTCATCACAAGCATGACCTGAGGCATTATACAGTGTTTCGGTGCAGCGCCACCTACTGGAGTGGAGATATGAAAAATTGTTATTTTGCTCATAACTTCTGATGAGTTTGACCAAAATTCATAAATTTGGTATGGGTCATCAGGACAATGCCCTGAAGGAGCCTGAGAAGTTTCGGACCAGCGCCACCTCGTGGTCAAAAGTTATAACAAAATTTACAAAAATGCTAATAACTTTTGTCTATATTAACCAATTGTAATGAAACTGGTCTCTGTAGATTCATTGGGTTGTGCTGAGAACATAGATATCAAATTTGCCATAGTCAGCTAAACGTCCTGTCCGCCATATTGTTTTTCTTTAAAAACCTACTTTTTCGAACTCCTCCTAGACCGTTGCTCCAATTTTCACCAAAATTGAACCGTGTCATCTTCAGACCATGCCGACAAAAAGTTATGGATTTCAAGTCGATAAGTCAAAACGTTTTCGTATACCGGAGCAAAGAATTTGAGGCATGATTCAAAAATGACTCTTGAAGCTGTATCTCTTCAGTGCTTTGACATATTGACACCAAACTTTGGAAGTGTCATTGTCACCTCACTCTGACCATACCACAACAATTTGGACACAGCGCCACCTATTGGTCGAAAGTTATGAACCAGTAAATCCTCATTTTTGATAATTTTTCAGCTCTTATGCCTAAAATGATCTTAATAGGTCTTTAATTGTTCACTGTTGCAGTTGGTCTGATGCTCCCAGCCGTGTTGGCTGGTTTCTTGTGCCGTTTTTGTGCTTGGCCCCATAATTGCTGCTTGCAGCTATATTTATTAGGGGCCAAGCACCGAAGGTGCGGAGGCACCTATTGTTATTGTTGGCGTTCTTTGTTTTTTTTTTTTTTTTATTCTTCTTCTTCTTCTTCTTCTTCTTCCGCTCTTGAAGTCTATGGCAACCCATAGAACCGCTTGCGGGAAAGTTGTGAAATTTGGCACACAGTTAGAAGACAGTCTGACCTTTGTCCACAGCAAATTTGGAGTCTCTATCTCAATCCCTCTAGCGCCACCAGCTGTCCAAAGTTGCACTTATGTTTATGTTAATAACTTTTGAACCATAAGGGCTAGAAACAAAATTCTTTTTTCCTCTGATTCCTTGGGTCAAGACGAATCGATCGCACCCTATGACGTCATTTTCCGTCATGAAAATTTTTCCGCCATTTTGAATTTTCTGAAAAACTTACTTTTTCGAACTCCTCCTAGGCCGTTACTCCGATTTTCATGAAAATTGAATCAGATCATCTTCAGACCATGCTGACAAAAAGTTATGGAATTCAAGTTGATTCCTCAAACCGTTTTCGAAAAACTCACGAACGAATTGTACGTAGTGCTTGCGAAAACAGAAGTAAGGCTGTATCTCCGCAACGCTTTATCGTATTCAGACCAAACTTGGTACATGTCATCACAAGCATGACCTGAGGTACCATGCAGTGTTTCGGCGCAGCGCCACCTACTGGTGCGGAGATATGAAAAATGGGTATTTTTGCTTATAACTTCTGATGGGTTTGTCCAAAAATCATAAATTTGGTCTCGTTGGATTCGGGGAATCATGCCGAGTCGAATGATATCCAATTTTCCCATATCGGCCATTTTGGCCGTCGGCCATTTTGAATTTTGTGCTAAAATGCTGTATTTTACGAACGCATTAACGTATCTTTACAAAACTTGGTATGGGTCATCAGCACAATGCCCTGAAGGAGCCTGAGAAGTTTCGGCACAGCGCCACCTTGTGGTCAAAAGTTATAACAAAATTTACAAAAATGCTAATAACTTTTGACTGTATTCACCAATTGTAATGAAACTGGTCTCAGTAGATTCCTTGGGTCATGCTGAGAACATAGATATCACATTTGCTATAGTCAGCTAAACTTCCTGTCCGCCATATTGTTTTTCTTCAAAAACCTACTTTTTCGAACTCCTCCTAGACCGTTGCTCCAATTTTCACCAAAATTGAACCGTGTCATCTTCAGACCATGCCGACAAAAAGTTATGGATTTCAAGTCGATAAGTCAAACCGTTTTCGTATACCGGAGCAAAGAATTTGAGATGTGATGCAAAAATTACCCTTGAAGCTGTATCTCTACAATGCTTTGACATATTTAGACCAAACTTGGTACATGTCATCACAAGCATGACCTGAGGCATTATACAGTGTTTCGGTGCAGCGCCACCTACTGGAGTGGAGATATGAAAAATTGTTATTTTGCTCATAACTTCTGATGAGTTTGACCAAAATTCATAAATTTGGTATGGGTCATCAGGACAATGCCCTGAAGGAGCCTGAGAAGTTTCGGACCAGCGCCACCTCGTGGTCAAAAGTTATAACAAAATTTACAAAAATGCTAATAACTTTTGTCTATATTAACCAATTGTAATGAAACTGGTCTCTGTAGATTCATTGGGTTGTGCTGAGAACATAGATATCAAATTTGCCATAGTCAGCTAAACGTCCTGTCCGCCATATTGTTTTTCTTTAAAAACCTACTTTTTCGAACTCCTCCTAGACCGTTGCTCCAATTTTCACCAAAATTGAACCGTGTCATCTTCAGACCATGCCGACAAAAAGTTATGGATTTCAAGTCGATAAGTCAAAACGTTTTCGTATACCGGAGCAAAGAATTTGAGGCATGATTCAAAAATGACTCTTGAAGCTGTATCTCTTCAGTGCTTTGACATATTGACACCAAACTTTGGAAGTGTCATTGTCACCTCACTCTGACCATACCACAACAATTTGGACACAGCGCCACCTATTGGTCGAAAGTTATGAACCAGTAAATCCTCATTTTTGATAATTTTTCAGCTCTTATGCCTAAAATGATCTTAATAGGTCTTTAATTGTTCACTGTTGCAGTTGGTCTGATGCTCCCAGCCGTGTTGGCTGGTTTCTTGTGCCGTTTTTGTGCTTGGCCCCATAATTGCTGCTTGCAGCTATATTTATTAGGGGCCAAGCACCGAAGGTGCGGAGGCACCTATTGTTATTGTTGGCGTTCTTTGTTTTTTTTTTTTTTTTTTATTCTTCTTCTTCTTCTTCTTCTTCTTCCGCTCTTGAAGTCTATGGCAACCCATAGAACCGCTTGCGGGAAAGTTGTGAAATTTGGCACACAGTTAGAAGACAGTCTGACCTTTGTCCACAGCAAATTTGGAGTCTCTATCTCAATCCCTCTAGCGCCACCAGCTGTCCAAAGTTGCACTTATGTTTATGTTAATAACTTTTGAACCATAAGGGCTAGAAACAAAATTCTTTTTTCCTCTGATTCCTTGGGTCAAGACGAATCGATCGCACCCTATGACGTCATTTTCCGTCATGAAAATTTTTCCGCCATTTTGAATTTTCTGAAAAACTTACTTTTTCGAACTCCTCCTAGGCCGTTACTCCGATTTTCATGAAAATTGAATCAGATCATCTTCAGACCATGCTGACAAAAAGTTATGGAATTCAAGTTGATTCCTCAAACCGTTTTCGAAAAACTCACGAACGAATTGTACGTAGTGCTTGCGAAAACAGAAGTAAGGCTGTATCTCCGCAACGCTTTATCGTATTCAGACCAAACTTGGTACATGTCATCACAAGCATGACCTGAGGTACCATGCAGTGTTTCGGCGCAGCGCCACCTACTGGTGCGGAGATATGAAAAATGGGTATTTTTGCTTATAACTTCTGATGGGTTTGTCCAAAAATCATAAATTTGGTCTCGTTGGATTCGGGGAATCATGCCGAGTCGAATGATATCCAATTTTCCCATATCGGCCATTTTGGCCGTCGGCCATTTTGAATTTTGTGCTAAAATGCTGTATTTTACGAACGCATTAACGTATCTTTACAAAACTTGGTATGGGTCATCAGCACAATGCCCTGAAGGAGCCTGAGAAGTTTCGGCACAGCGCCACCTTGTGGTCAAAAGTTATAACAAAATTTACAAAAATGCTAATAACTTTTGACTGTATTCACCAATTGTAATGAAACTGGTCTCAGTAGATTCCTTGGGTCATGCTGAGAACATAGATATCACATTTGCTATAGTCAGCTAAACTTCCTGTCCGCCATATTGTTTTTCTTCAAAAACCTACTTTTTCGAACTCCTCCTAGACCGTTGCTCCAATTTTCACCAAAATTGAACCGTGTCATCTTCAGACCATGCCGACAAAAAGTTATGGATTTCAAGTCGATAAGTCAAACCGTTTTCGTATACCGGAGCAAAGAATTTGAGATGTGATGCAAAAATTACCCTTGAAGCTGTATCTCTACAATGCTTTGACATATTTAGACCAAACTTGGTACATGTCATCACAAGCATGACCTGAGGCATTATACAGTGTTTCGGTGCAGCGCCACCTACTGGAGTGGAGATATGAAAAATTGTTATTTTGCTCATAACTTCTGATGAGTTTGACCAAAATTCATAAATTTGGTATGGGTCATCAGGACAATGCCCTGAAGGAGCCTGAGAAGTTTCGGACCAGCGCCACCTCGTGGTCAAAAGTTATAACAAAATTTACAAAAATGCTAATAACTTTTGTCTATATTAACCAATTGTAATGAAACTGGTCTCTGTAGATTCATTGGGTTGTGCTGAGAACATAGATATCAAATTTGCCATAGTCAGCTAAACGTCCTGTCCGCCATATTGTTTTTCTTTAAAAACCTACTTTTTCGAACTCCTCCTAGACCGTTGCTCCAATTTTCACCAAAATTGAACCGTGTCATCTTCAGACCATGCCGACAAAAAGTTATGGATTTCAAGTCGATAAGTCAAAACGTTTTCGTATACCGGAGCAAAGAATTTGAGGCATGATTCAAAAATGACTCTTGAAGCTGTATCTCTTCAGTGCTTTGACATATTGACACCAAACTTTGGAAGTGTCATTGTCACCTCACTCTGACCATACCACAACAATTTGGACACAGCGCCACCTATTGGTCGAAAGTTATGAACCAGTAAATCCTCATTTTTGATAATTTTTCAGCTCTTATGCCTAAAATGATCTTAATAGGTCTTTAATTGTTCACTGTTGCAGTTGGTCTGATGCTCCCAGCCGTGTTGGCTGGTTTCTTGTGCCGTTTTTGTGCTTGGCCCCATAATTGCTGCTTGCAGCTATATTTATTAGGGGCCAAGCACCGAAGGTGCGGAGGCACCTATTGTTATTGTTGGCGTTCTTTGTTTTTTTTTTTTTTTTTTATTCTTCTTCTTCTTCTTCTTCTTCCGCTCTTGAAGTCTATGGCAACCCATAGAACCGCTTGCGGGAAAGTTGTGAAATTTGGCACACAGTTAGAAGACAGTCTGACCTTTGTCCACAGCAAATTTGGAGTCTCTATCTCAATCCCTCTAGCGCCACCAGCTGTCCAAAGTTGCACTTATGTTTATGTTAATAACTTTTGAACCATAAGGGCTAGAAACAAAATTCTTTTTTCCTCTGATTCCTTGGGTCAAGACGAATCGATCGCACCCTATGACGTCATTTTCCGTCATGAAAATTTTTCCGCCATTTTGAATTTTCTGAAAAACTTACTTTTTCGAACTCCTCCTAGGCCGTTACTCCGATTTTCATGAAAATTGAATCAGATCATCTTCAGACCATGCTGACAAAAAGTTATGGAATTCAAGTTGATTCCTCAAACCGTTTTCGAAAAACTCACGAACGAATTGTACGTAGTGCTTGCGAAAACAGAAGTAAGGCTGTATCTCCGCAACGCTTTATCGTATTCAGACCAAACTTGGTACATGTCATCACAAGCATGACCTGAGGTACCATGCAGTGTTTCGGCGCAGCGCCACCTACTGGTGCGGAGATATGAAAAATGGGTATTTTTGCTTATAACTTCTGATGGGTTTGTCCAAAAATCATAAATTTGGTCTCGTTGGATTCGGGGAATCATGCCGAGTCGAATGATATCCAATTTTCCCATATCGGCCATTTTGGCCGTCGGCCATTTTGAATTTTGTGCTAAAATGCTGTATTTTACGAACGCATTAACGTATCTTTACAAAACTTGGTATGGGTCATCAGCACAATGCCCTGAAGGAGCCTGAGAAGTTTCGGCACAGCGCCACCTTGTGGTCAAAAGTTATAACAAAATTTACAAAAATGCTAATAACTTTTGACTGTATTCACCAATTGTAATGAAACTGGTCTCAGTAGATTCCTTGGGTCATGCTGAGAACATAGATATCACATTTGCTATAGTCAGCTAAACTTCCTGTCCGCCATATTGTTTTTCTTCAAAAACCTACTTTTTCGAACTCCTCCTAGACCGTTGCTCCAATTTTCACCAAAATTGAACCGTGTCATCTTCAGACCATGCCGACAAAAAGTTATGGATTTCAAGTCGATAAGTCAAACCGTTTTCGTATACCGGAGCAAAGAATTTGAGATGTGATGCAAAAATTACCCTTGAAGCTGTATCTCTACAATGCTTTGACATATTTAGACCAAACTTGGTACATGTCATCACAAGCATGACCTGAGGCATTATACAGTGTTTCGGTGCAGCGCCACCTACTGGAGTGGAGATATGAAAAATTGTTATTTTGCTCATAACTTCTGATGAGTTTGACCAAAATTCATAAATTTGGTATGGGTCATCAGGACAATGCCCTGAAGGAGCCTGAGAAGTTTCGGACCAGCGCCACCTCGTGGTCAAAAGTTATAACAAAATTTACAAAAATGCTAATAACTTTTGTCTATATTAACCAATTGTAATGAAACTGGTCTCTGTAGATTCATTGGGTTGTGCTGAGAACATAGATATCAAATTTGCCATAGTCAGCTAAACGTCCTGTCCGCCATATTGTTTTTCTTTAAAAACCTACTTTTTCGAACTCCTCCTAGACCGTTGCTCCAATTTTCACCAAAATTGAACCGTGTCATCTTCAGACCATGCCGACAAAAAGTTATGGATTTCAAGTCGATAAGTCAAAACGT
This sequence comes from Chanodichthys erythropterus, assembly GCF_024489055.1. Taxonomy (NCBI): domain Eukaryota; kingdom Metazoa; phylum Chordata; class Actinopteri; order Cypriniformes; family Xenocyprididae; genus Chanodichthys; species Chanodichthys erythropterus. The sequence goes on from NC_090223.1 coordinate 9,035,963, forward strand.
TTTCGTATACCGGAGCAAAGAATTTGAGGCATGATTCAAAAATGACTCTTGAAGCTGTATCTCTTCAGTGCTTTGACATATTGACACCAAACTTTGGAAGTGTCATTGTCACCTCACTCTGACCATACCACAACAATTTGGACACAGCGCCACCTATTGGTCGAAAGTTATGAACCAGTAAATCCTCATTTTTGATAATTTTTCAGCTCTTATGCCTAAAATGATCTTAATAGGTCTTTAATTGTTCACTGTTGCAGTTGGTCTGATGCTCCCAGCCGTGTTGGCTGGTTTCTTGTGCCGTTTTTGTGCTTGGCCCCATAATTGCTGCTTGCAGCTATATTTATTAGGGGCCAAGCACCGAAGGTGCGGAGGCACCTATTGTTATTGTTGGCGTTCTTTGTTTTTTTTTTTTTTTTTATTCTTCTTCTTCTTCTTCTTCTTCTTCCGCTCTTGAAGTCTATGGCAACCCATAGAACCGCTTGCGGGAAAGTTGTGAAATTTGGCACACAGTTAGAAGACAGTCTGACCTTTGTCCACAGCAAATTTGGAGTCTCTATCTCAATCCCTCTAGCGCCACCAGCTGTCCAAAGTTGCACTTATGTTTATGTTAATAACTTTTGAACCATAAGGGCTAGAAACAAAATTCTTTTTTCCTCTGATTCCTTGGGTCAAGACGAATCGATCGCACCCTATGACGTCATTTTCCGTCATGAAAATTTTTCCGCCATTTTGAATTTTCTGAAAAACTTACTTTTTCGAACTCCTCCTAGGCCGTTACTCCGATTTTCATGAAAATTGAATCAGATCATCTTCAGACCATGCTGACAAAAAGTTATGGAATTCAAGTTGATTCCTCAAACCGTTTTCGAAAAACTCACGAACGAATTGTACGTAGTGCTTGCGAAAACAGAAGTAAGGCTGTATCTCCGCAACGCTTTATCGTATTCAGACCAAACTTGGTACATGTCATCACAAGCATGACCTGAGGTACCATGCAGTGTTTCGGCGCAGCGCCACCTACTGGTGCGGAGATATGAAAAATGGGTATTTTTGCTTATAACTTCTGATGGGTTTGTCCAAAAATCATAAATTTGGTCTCGTTGGATTCGGGGAATCATGCCGAGTCGAATGATATCCAATTTTCCCATATCGGCCATTTTGGCCGTCGGCCATTTTGAATTTTGTGCTAAAATGCTGTATTTTACGAACGCATTAACGTATCTTTACAAAACTTGGTATGGGTCATCAGCACAATGCCCTGAAGGAGCCTGAGAAGTTTCGGCACAGCGCCACCTTGTGGTCAAAAGTTATAACAAAATTTACAAAAATGCTAATAACTTTTGACTGTATTCACCAATTGTAATGAAACTGGTCTCAGTAGATTCCTTGGGTCATGCTGAGAACATAGATATCACATTTGCTATAGTCAGCTAAACTTCCTGTCCGCCATATTGTTTTTCTTCAAAAACCTACTTTTTCGAACTCCTCCTAGACCGTTGCTCCAATTTTCACCAAAATTGAACCGTGTCATCTTCAGACCATGCCGACAAAAAGTTATGGATTTCAAGTCGATAAGTCAAACCGTTTTCGTATACCGGAGCAAAGAATTTGAGATGTGATGCAAAAATTACCCTTGAAGCTGTATCTCTACAATGCTTTGACATATTTAGACCAAACTTGGTACATGTCATCACAAGCATGACCTGAGGCATTATACAGTGTTTCGGTGCAGCGCCACCTACTGGAGTGGAGATATGAAAAATTGTTATTTTGCTCATAACTTCTGATGAGTTTGACCAAAATTCATAAATTTGGTATGGGTCATCAGGACAATGCCCTGAAGGAGCCTGAGAAGTTTCGGACCAGCGCCACCTCGTGGTCAAAAGTTATAACAAAATTTACAAAAATGCTAATAACTTTTGTCTATATTAACCAATTGTAATGAAACTGGTCTCTGTAGATTCATTGGGTTGTGCTGAGAACATAGATATCAAATTTGCCATAGTCAGCTAAACGTCCTGTCCGCCATATTGTTTTTCTTTAAAAACCTACTTTTTCGAACTCCTCCTAGACCGTTGCTCCAATTTTCACCAAAATTGAACCGTGTCATCTTCAGACCATGCCGACAAAAAGTTATGGATTTCAAGTCGATAAGTCAAAACGTTTTCGTATACCGGAGCAAAGAATTTGAGGCATGATTCAAAAATGACTCTTGAAGCTGTATCTCTTCAGTGCTTTGACATATTGACACCAAACTTTGGAAGTGTCATTGTCACCTCACTCTGACCATACCACAACAATTTGGACACAGCGCCACCTATTGGTCGAAAGTTATGAACCAGTAAATCCTCATTTTTGATAATTTTTCAGCTCTTATGCCTAAAATGATCTTAATAGGTCTTTAATTGTTCACTGTTGCAGTTGGTCTGATGCTCCCAGCCGTGTTGGCTGGTTTCTTGTGCCGTTTTTGTGCTTGGCCCCATAATTGCTGCTTGCAGCTATATTTATTAGGGGCCAAGCACCGAAGGTGCGGAGGCACCTATTGTTATTGTTGGCGTTCTTTGTTTTTTTTTTTTTTTTTATTCTTCTTCTTCTTCTTCTTCTTCCGCTCTTGAAGTCTATGGCAACCCATAGAACCGCTTGCGGGAAAGTTGTGAAATTTGGCACACAGTTAGAAGACAGTCTGACCTTTGTCCACAGCAAATTTGGAGTCTCTATCTCAATCCCTCTAGCGCCACCAGCTGTCCAAAGTTGCACTTATGTTTATGTTAATAACTTTTGAACCATAAGGGCTAGAAACAAAATTCTTTTTTCCTCTGATTCCTTGGGTCAAGACGAATCGATCGCACCCTATGACGTCATTTTCCGTCATGAAAATTTTTCCGCCATTTTGAATTTTCTGAAAAACTTACTTTTTCGAACTCCTCCTAGGCCGTTACTCCGATTTTCATGAAAATTGAATCAGATCATCTTCAGACCATGCTGACAAAAAGTTATGGAATTCAAGTTGATTCCTCAAACCGTTTTCGAAAAACTCACGAACGAATTGTACGTAGTGCTTGCGAAAACAGAAGTAAGGCTGTATCTCCGCAACGCTTTATCGTATTCAGACCAAACTTGGTACATGTCATCACAAGCATGACCTGAGGTACCATGCAGTGTTTCGGCGCAGCGCCACCTACTGGTGCGGAGATATGAAAAATGGGTATTTTTGCTTATAACTTCTGATGGGTTTGTCCAAAAATCATAAATTTGGTCTCGTTGGATTCGGGGAATCATGCCGAGTCGAATGATATCCAATTTTCCCATATCGGCCATTTTGGCCGTCGGCCATTTTGAATTTTGTGCTAAAATGCTGTATTTTACGAACGCATTAACGTATCTTTACAAAACTTGGTATGGGTCATCAGCACAATGCCCTGAAGGAGCCTGAGAAGTTTCGGCACAGCGCCACCTTGTGGTCAAAAGTTATAACAAAATTTACAAAAATGCTAATAACTTTTGACTGTATTCACCAATTGTAATGAAACTGGTCTCAGTAGATTCCTTGGGTCATGCTGAGAACATAGATATCACATTTGCTATAGTCAGCTAAACTTCCTGTCCGCCATATTGTTTTTCTTCAAAAACCTACTTTTTCGAACTCCTCCTAGACCGTTGCTCCAATTTTCACCAAAATTGAACCGTGTCATCTTCAGACCATGCCGACAAAAAGTTATGGATTTCAAGTCGATAAGTCAAACCGTTTTCGTATACCGGAGCAAAGAATTTGAGATGTGATGCAAAAATTACCCTTGAAGCTGTATCTCTACAATGCTTTGACATATTTAGACCAAACTTGGTACATGTCATCACAAGCATGACCTGAGGCATTATACAGTGTTTCGGTGCAGCGCCACCTACTGGAGTGGAGATATGAAAAATTGTTATTTTGCTCATAACTTCTGATGAGTTTGACCAAAATTCATAAATTTGGTATGGGTCATCAGGACAATGCCCTGAAGGAGCCTGAGAAGTTTCGGACCAGCGCCACCTCGTGGTCAAAAGTTATAACAAAATTTACAAAAATGCTAATAACTTTTGTCTATATTAACCAATTGTAATGAAACTGGTCTCTGTAGATTCATTGGGTTGTGCTGAGAACATAGATATCAAATTTGCCATAGTCAGCTAAACGTCCTGTCCGCCATATTGTTTTTCTTTAAAAACCTACTTTTTCGAACTCCTCCTAGACCGTTGCTCCAATTTTCACCAAAATTGAACCGTGTCATCTTCAGACCATGCCGACAAAAAGTTATGGATTTCAAGTCGATAAGTCAAAACGTTTTCGTATACCGGAGCAAAGAATTTGAGGCATGATTCAAAAATGACTCTTGAAGCTGTATCTCTTCAGTGCTTTGACATATTGACACCAAACTTTGGAAGTGTCATTGTCACCTCACTCTGACCATACCACAACAATTTGGACACAGCGCCACCTATTGGTCGAAAGTTATGAACCAGTAAATCCTCATTTTTGATAATTTTTCAGCTCTTATGCCTAAAATGATCTTAATAGGTCTTTAATTGTTCACTGTTGCAGTTGGTCTGATGCTCCCAGCCGTGTTGGCTGGTTTCTTGTGCCGTTTTTGTGCTTGGCCCCATAATTGCTGCTTGCAGCTATATTTATTAGGGGCCAAGCACCGAAGGTGCGGAGGCACCTATTGTTATTGTTGGCGTTCTTTGTTTTTTTTTTTTTTTTTATTCTTCTTCTTCTTCTTCTTCTTCCGCTCTTGAAGTCTATGGCAACCCATAGAACCGCTTGCGGGAAAGTTGTGAAATTTGGCACACAGTTAGAAGACAGTCTGACCTTTGTCCACAGCAAATTTGGAGTCTCTATCTCAATCCCTCTAGCGCCACCAGCTGTCCAAAGTTGCACTTATGTTTATGTTAATAACTTTTGAACCATAAGGGCTAGAAACAAAATTCTTTTTTCCTCTGATTCCTTGGGTCAAGACGAATCGATCGCACCCTATGACGTCATTTTCCGTCATGAAAATTTTTCCGCCATTTTGAATTTTCTGAAAAACTTACTTTTTCGAACTCCTCCTAGGCCGTTACTCCGATTTTCATGAAAATTGAATCAGATCATCTTCAGACCATGCTGACAAAAAGTTATGGAATTCAAGTTGATTCCTCAAACCGTTTTCGAAAAACTCACGAACGAATTGTACGTAGTGCTTGCGAAAACAGAAGTAAGGCTGTATCTCCGCAACGCTTTATCGTATTCAGACCAAACTTGGTACATGTCATCACAAGCATGACCTGAGGTACCATGCAGTGTTTCGGCGCAGCGCCACCTACTGGTGCGGAGATATGAAAAATGGGTATTTTTGCTTATAACTTCTGATGGGTTTGTCCAAAAATCATAAATTTGGTCTCGTTGGATTCGGGGAATCATGCCGAGTCGAATGATATCCAATTTTCCCATATCGGCCATTTTGGCCGTCGGCCATTTTGAATTTTGTGCTAAAATGCTGTATTTTACGAACGCATTAACGTATCTTTACAAAACTTGGTATGGGTCATCAGCACAATGCCCTGAAGGAGCCTGAGAAGTTTCGGACCAGCGCCACCTCGTGGTCAAAAGTTATAACAAAATTTACAAAAATGCTAATAACTTTTGACTGTATTCACCAATTGTAATGAAACTGGTCTCAGTAGATTCCTTGGGTCATGCTGAGAACATAGATATCAAATTTGCCATAGTCAGCTAAACGTCCTGTCCGCCATATTGTTTTTCTTTAAAAACCTACTTTTTCGAACTCCTCCTAGACCGTTGCTCCAATTTTCACCAAAATTGAACCGTGTCATCTTCAGACCATGCCGACAAAAAGTTATGGATTTCAAGTCGATAAGTCAAACCGTTTTCGTATACCGGAGCAAAGAATTTGAGGCATGATTCAAAAATGACTCTTGAAGCTGTATCTCTTCAGTGCTTTGACATATTGACACCAAACTTTGGAAGTGTCATTGTCACCTCACTCTGACCATACCACAACAATTTGGACACAGCGCCACCTATTGGTCGAAAGTTATGAACCAGTAAATCCTCATTTTTGATAATTTTTCAGCTCTTATGCCTAAAATGATCTTAATAGGTCTTTAATTGTTCACTGTTGCAGTTGGTCTGATGCTCCCAGCCGTGTTGGCTGGTTTCTTGTGCCGTTTTTGTGCTTGGCCCCATAATTGCTGCTTGCAGCTATATTTATTAGGGGCCAAGCACCGAAGGTGCGGAGGCACCTATTGTTATTGTTGGCGTTCTTTGTTTTTGTTTTTTTTTTTTTCTTCTTCTTCTTCTTCTTCTTCTTCCGCTCTTGAAGTCTATGGCAACCCATAGAACCGCTTGCGGGAAAGTTGTGAAATTTGGCACACAGTTAGAAGACAGTCTGACCTTTGTCCACAGCAAATTTGGAGTCTCTATCTCAATCCCTCTAGCGCCACCAGCTGTCCAAAGTTGCACTTATGTTTATGTTAATAACTTTTGAACCATAAGGGCTAGAAACAAAATTCTTTTTTCCTCTGATTCCTTGGGTCAAGACGAATCGATCGCACCCTATGACGTCATTTTCCGTCATGAAAATTTTTCCGCCATTTTGAATTTTCTGAAAAACTTACTTTTCGAACTCCTCCTAGGCCGTTACTCCGATTTTCATGAAAATTGAATCAGATCATCTTCAGACCATGCTGACAAAAAGTTATGGAATTCAAGTTGATTCCTCAAACCGTTTTCGAAAAACTCACGAACGAATTGTACGTAGTGCTTGCGAAAACAGAAGTAAGGCTGTATCTCCGCAACGCTTTATCGTATTCAGACCAAACTTGGTACATGTCATCACAAGCATGACCTGAGGTACCATGCAGTGTTTCGGCGCAGCGCCACCTACTGGTGCGGAGATATGAAAAATGGGTATTTTTGCTTATAACTTCTGATGGGTTTGTCCAAAAATCATAAATTTGGTCTCGTTGGATTCGGGGAATCATGCCGAGTCGAATGATATCCAATTTTCCCATATCGGCCATTTTGGCCGTCGGCCATTTTGAATTTTGTGCTAAAATGCTGTATTTTACGAACGCATTAACGTATCTTTACAAAACTTGGTATGGGTCATCAGCACAATGCCCTGAAGGAGCCTGAGAAGTTTCGGCACAGCGCCACCTTGTGGTCAAAAGTTATAACAAAATTTACAAAAATGCTAATAACTTTTGACTGTATTCACCAATTGTAATGAAACTGGTCTCAGTAGATTCCTTGGGTCATGCTGAGAACATAGATATCACATTTGCTATAGTCAGCTAAACTTCCTGTCCGCCATATTGTTTTTCTTCAAAAACCTACTTTTTCGAACTCCTCCTAGACCGTTGCTCCAATTTTCACCAAAATTGAACCGTGTCATCTTCAGACCATGCCGACAAAAAGTTATGGATTTCAAGTCGATAAGTCAAACCGTTTTCGTATACCGGAGCAAAGAATTTGAGATGTGATGCAAAAATTACCCTTGAAGCTGTATCTCTACAATGCTTTGACATATTTAGACCAAACTTGGTACATGTCATCACAAGCATGACCTGAGGCATTATACAGTGTTTCGGTGCAGCGCCACCTACTGGAGTGGAGATATGAAAAATTGTTATTTTGCTCATAACTTCTGATGAGTTTGACCAAAATTCATAAATTTGGTATGGGTCATCAGGACAATGCCCTGAAGGAGCCTGAGAAGTTTCGGACCAGCGCCACCTCGTGGTCAAAAGTTATAACAAAATTTACAAAAATGCTAATAACTTTTGTCTATATTAACCAATTGTAATGAAACTGGTCTCTGTAGATTCCTTGGGTTATGCTGAGAACATAGATATCAAATTTGCCATAGTCAGCTAAACGTCCTGTCCGCCATATTGTTTTTCTTTAAAAACCTACTTTTTCGAACTCCTCCTAGACCGTTGCTCCAATTTTCACCAAAATTGAACCGTGTCATCTTCAGACCATGCCGACAAAAAGTTATGGATTTCAAGTCCATATGTCAAACCGTTTTTGTATACCGGAGCAAAGAATTTGAGGCATGATTCAAAAATGACTCTTGAAGCTGTATCTCTTCAGTGCTTTGACATATTGACACCAAACTTTGGAAGTGTCATTGTCACCTCACTCTGACCATACCACAACAATTTGGACACAGCGCCACCTATTGGTCGAAAGTTATGAACCAGTAAATCCTCATTTTTGATAATTTTTCAGCTCTTATGCCTAAAATGATCTTAATAGGTCTTTAATTGTTCACTGTTGCAGTTGGTCTGATGCTCCCAGCCGTGTTGGCTGGTTTCTTGTGCCGTTTTTGTGCTTGGCCCCATAATTGCTGCTTGCAGCTATATTTATTAGGGGCCAAGCACCGAAGGTGCGGAGGCACCTATTGTTATTGTTGGCGTTCTTTGTTTTTTTTTTTATTCTTCTTCTTCTTCTTCTTCTTCTTCCGCTCTTGAAGTCTATGGCAACCCATAGAACCGCTTGCGGGAAAGTTGTGAAATTTGGCACACAGTTAGAAGACAGTCTGACCTTTGTCCACAGCAAATTTGGAGTCTCTATCTCAATCCCTCTAGCGCCACCAGCTGTCCAAAGTTGCACTTATGTTTATGTTAATAACTTTTGAACCATAAGGGCTAGAAACAAAATTCTTTTTTCCTCTGATTCCTTGGGTCAAGACGAATCGATCGCACCCTATGACGTCATTTTCCGTCATGAAAATTTTTCCGCCATTTTGAATTTTCTGAAAAACTTACTTTTTCGAACTCCTCCTAGGCCGTTACTCCGATTTTCATGAAAATTGAATCAGATCATCTTCAGACCATGCTGACAAAAAGTTATGGAATTCAAGTTGATTCCTCAAACCGTTTTCGAAAAACTCACGAACGAATTGTACGTAGTGCTTGCGAAAACAGAAGTAAGGCTGTATCTCCGCAACGCTTTATCGTATTCAGACCAAACTTGGTACATGTCATCACAAGCATGACCTGAGGTACCATGCAGTGTTTCGGCGCAGCGCCACCTACTGGTGCGGAGATATGAAAAATGGGTATTTTTGCTTATAACTTCTGATGGGTTTGTCCAAAAATCATAAATTTGGTCTCGTTGGATTCGGGGAATCATGCCGAGTCGAATGATATCCAATTTTCCCATATCGGCCATTTTGGCCGTCGGCCATTTTGAATTTTGTGCTAAAATGCTGTATTTTACGAACGCATTAACGTATCTTTACAAAACTTGGTATGGGTCATCAGCACAATGCCCTGAAGGAGCCTGAGAAGTTTCGGACCAGCGCCACCTCGTGGTCAAAAGTTATAACAAAATTTATAAAAATGCTAATAACTTTTGTCTATATTAACCAATTGTAATGAAACTGGTCTCTGTAGATTCATTGGGTTGTGCTGAGAACATAGATATCAAATTTGCCATAGTCAGCTAAACGTCCTGTCCGCCATATTGTTTTTCTTTAAAAACCTACTTTTTCGAACTCCTCCTAGACCGTTGCTCCAATTTTCACCAAAATTGAACCGTGTCATCTTCAGACCATGCCGACAAAAAGTTATGGATTTCAAGTCCATATGTCAAACCGTTTTTGTATACCGGAGCAAAGAATTTGAGGCATGATTCAAAAATGACTCTTGAAGCTGTATCTCTTCAGTGCTTTGACATATTGACACCAAACTTTGGAAGTGTCATTGTCACCTCACTCTGACCATACCACAACAATTTGGACACAGCGCCACCTATTGGTCGAAAGTTATGAACCAGTAAATCCTCATTTTTGATAATTTTTCAGCTCTTATGCCTAAAATGATCTTAATAGGTCTTTAATTGTTCACTGTTGCAGTTGGTCTGATGCTCCCAGCCGTGTTGGCTGGTTTCTTGTGCCGTTTTTGTGCTTGGCCCCATAATTGCTGCTTGCAGCTATATTTATTAGGGGCCAAGCACCGAAGGTGCGGAGGCACCTATTGTTATTGTTGGCGTTCTTTGTTTTTTTTTTTTTTTTTTTATTCTTCTTCTTCTTCTTCTTCTTCCGCTCTTGAAGTCTATGGCAACCCATAGAACCGCTTGCGGGAAAGTTGTGAAATTTGGCACACAGTTAGAAGACAGTCTGACCTTTGTCCACAGCAAATTTGGAGTCTCTATCTCAATCCCTCTAGCGCCACCAGCTGTCCAAAGTTGCACTTATGTTTATGTTAATAACTTTTGAACCATAAGGGCTAGAAACAAAATTCTTTTTTCCTCTGATTCCTTGGGTCAAGACGAATCGATCGCACCCTATGACGTCATTTTCCGTCATGAAAATTTTTCCGCCATTTTGAATTTTCTGAAAAACTTACTTTTTCGAACTCCTCCTAGGCCGTTACTCCGATTTTCATGAAAATTGAATCAGATCATCTTCAGACCATGCTGACAAAAAGTTATGGAATTCAAGTTGATTCCTCAAACCGTTTTCGAAAAACTCACGAACGAATTGTACGTAGTGCTTGCGAAAACAGAAGTAAGGCTGTATCTCCGCAACGCTTTATCGTATTCAGACCAAACTTGGTACATGTCATCACAAGCATGACCTGAGGTACCATGCAGTGTTTCGGCGCAGCGCCACCTACTGGTGCGGAGATATGAAAAATGGGTATTTTTGCTTATAACTTCTGATGGGTTTGTCCAAAAATCATAAATTTGGTCTCGTTGGATTCGGGGAATCATGCCGAGTCGAATGATATCCAATTTTCCCATATCGGCCATTTTGGCCGTCGGCCATTTTGAATTTTGTGCTAAAATGCTGTATTTTACGAACGCATTAACGTATCTTTACAAAACTTGGTATGGGTCATCAGCACAATGCCCTGAAGGAGCCTGAGAAGTTTCGGCACAGCGCCACCTTGTGGTCAAAAGTTATAACAAAATTTACAAAAATGCTAATAACTTTTGACTGTATTCACCAATTGTAATGAAACTGGTCTCAGTAGATTCCTTGGGTCATGCTGAGAACATAGATATCACATTTGCTATAGTCAGCTAAACTTCCTGTCCGCCATATTGTTTTTCTTCAAAAACCTACTTTTTCGAACTCCTCCTAGACCGTTGCTCCAATTTTCACCAAAATTGAACCGTGTCATCTTCAGACCATGCCGACAAAAAGTTATGGATTTCAAGTCGATAAGTCAAACCGTTTTCGTATACCGGAGCAAAGAATTTGAGATGTGATGCAAAAATTACCCTTGAAGCTGTATCTCTACAATGCTTTGACATATTTAGACCAAACTTGGTACATGTCATCACAAGCATGACCTGAGGCATTATACAGTGTTTCGGTGCAGCGCCACCTACTGGAGTGGAGATATGAAAAATTGTTATTTTGCTCATAACTTCTGATGAGTTTGACCAAAATTCATAAATTTGGTATGGGTCATCAGGACAATGCCCTGAAGGAGCCTGAGAAGTTTCGGACCAGCGCCACCTCGTGGTCAAAAGTTATAACAAAATTTACAAAAATGCTAATAACTTTTGTCTATATTAACCAATTGTAATGAAACTGGTCTCTGTAGATTCCTTGGGTTATGCTGAGAACATAGATATCAAATTTGCCATAGTCAGCTAAACGTCCTGTCCGCCATATTGTTTTTCTTTAAAAACCTACTTTTTCGAACTCCTCCTAGACCGTTGCTCCAATTTTCACCAAAATTGAACCGTGTCATCTTCAGACCATGCCGACAAAAAGTTATGGATTTCAAGTCGATAAGTCAAAACGTTTTCGTATACCGGAGCAAAGAATTTGAGGCATGATTCAAAAATGACTCTTGAAGCTGTATCTCTTCAGTGCTTTGACATATTGACACCAAACTTTGGAAGTGTCATTGTCACCTCACTCTGACCATACCACAACAATTTGGACACAGCGCCACCTATTGGTCGAAAGTTATGAACCAGTAAATCCTCATTTTTGATAATTTTTCAGCTCTTATGCCTAAAATGATCTTAATAGGTCTTTAATTGTTCACTGTTGCAGTTGGTCTGATGCTCCCAGCCGTGTTGGCTGGTTTCTTGTGCCGTTTTTGTGCTTGGCCCCATAATTGCTGCTTGCAGCTATATTTATTAGGGGCCAAGCACCGAAGGTGCGGAGGCACCTATTGTTATTGTTGGCGTTCTTTGTTTTTTTTTTTTTCTTCTTCTTCTTCTTCTTCTTCTTCTTCTTCCGCTCTTGAAGTCTATGGCAACCCATAGAACCGCTTGCGGGAAAGTTGTGAAATTTGGCACACAGTTAGAAGACAGTCTGACCTTTGTCCACAGCAAATTTGGAGTCTCTATCTCAATCCCTCTAGCGCCACCAGCTGTCCAAAGTTGCACTTATGTTTATGTTAATAACTTTTGAACCATAAGGGCTAGAAACAAAATTCTTTTTTCCTCTGATTCCTTGGGTCAAGACGAATCGATCGCACCCTATGACGTCATTTTCCGTCATGAAAATTTTTCCGCCATTTTGAATTTTCTGAAAAACTTACTTTTTCGAACTCCTCCTAGGCCGTTACTCCGATTTTCATGAAAATTGAATCAGATCATCTTCAGACCATGCTGACAAAAAGTTATGGAATTCAAGTTGATTCCTCAAACCGTTTTCGAAAAACTCACGAACGAATTGTACGTAGTGCTTGCGAAAACAGAAGTAAGGCTGTATCTCCGCAACGCTTTATCGTATTCAGACCAAACTTGGTACATGTCATCACAAGCATGACCTGAGGTACCATGCAGTGTTTCGGCGCAGCGCCACCTACTGGTGCGGAGATATGAAAAATGGGTATTTTTGCTTATAACTTCTGATGGGTTTGTCCAAAAATCATAAATTTGGTCTCGTTGGATTCGGGGAATCATGCCGAGTCGAATGATATCCAATTTTCCCATATCGGCCATTTTGGCCGTCGGCCATTTTGAATTTTGTGCTAAAATGCTGTATTTTACGAACGCATTAACGTATCTTTACAAAACTTGGTATGGGTCATCAGCACAATGCCCTGAAGGAGCCTGAGAAGTTTCGGCACAGCGCCACCTTGTGGTCAAAAGTTATAACAAAATTTACAAAAATGCTAATAACTTTTGACTGTATTCACCAATTGTAATGAAACTGGTCTCAGTAGATTCCTTGGGTCATGCTGAGAACATAGATATCACATTTGCTATAGTCAGCTAAACTTCCTGTCCGCCATATTGTTTTTCTTCAAAAACCTACTTTTTCGAACTCCTCCTAGACCGTTGCTCCAATTTTCACCAAAATTGAACCGTGTCATCTTCAGACCATGCCGACAAAAAGTTATGGATTTCAAGTCGATAAGTCAAACCGTTTTCGTATACCGGAGCAAAGAATTTGAGATGTGATGCAAAAATTACCCTTGAAGCTGTATCTCTACAATGCTTTGACATATTTAGACCAAACTTGGTACATGTCATCACAAGCATGACCTGAGGCATTATACAGTGTTTCGGTGCAGCGCCACCTACTGGAGTGGAGATATGAAAAATTGTTATTTTGCTCATAACTTCTGATGAGTTTGACCAAAATTCATAAATTTGGTATGGGTCATCAGGACAATGCCCTGAAGGAGCCTGAGAAGTTTCGGACCAGCGCCACCTCGTGGTCAAAAGTTATAACAAAATTTACAAAAATGCTAATAACTTTTGTCTATATTAACCAATTGTAATGAAACTGGTCTCTGTAGATTCATTGGGTTGTGCTGAGAACATAGATATCAAATTTGCCATAGTCAGCTAAACGTCCTGTCCGCCATATTGTTTTTCTTTAAAAACCTACTTTTTCGAACTCCTCCTAGACCGTTGCTCCAATTTTCACCAAAATTGAACCGTGTCATCTTCAGACCATGCCGACAAAAAGTTATGGATTTCAAGTCGATAAGTCAAAACGTTTTCGTATACCGGAGCAAAGAATTTGAGGCATGATTCAAAAATGACTCTTGAAGCTGTATCTCTTCAGTGCTTTGACATATTGACACCAAACTTTGGAAGTGTCATTGTCACCTCACTCTGACCATACCACAACAATTTGGACACAGCGCCACCTATTGGTCGAAAGTTATGAACCAGTAAATCCTCATTTTTGATAATTTTTCAGCTCTTATGCCTAAAATGATCTTAATAGGTCTTTAATTGTTCACTGTTGCAGTTGGTCTGATGCTCCCAGCCGTGTTGGCTGGTTTCTTGTGCCGTTTTTGTGCTTGGCCCCATAATTGCTGCTTGCAGCTATATTTATTAGGGGCCAAGCACCGAAGGTGCGGAGGCACCTATTGTTATTGTTGGCGTTCTTTGTTTTTTTTTTTTTTTTTTATTCTTCTTCTTCTTCTTCTTCTTCCGCTCTTGAAGTCTATGGCAACCCATAGAACCGCTTGCGGGAAAGTTGTGAAATTTGGCACACAGTTAGAAGACAGTCTGACCTTTGTCCACAGCAAATTTGGAGTCTCTATCTCAATCCCTCTAGCGCCACCAGCTGTCCAAAGTTGCACTTATGTTTATGTTAATAACTTTTGAACCATAAGGGCTAGAAACAAAATTCTTTTTTCCTCTGATTCCTTGGGTCAAGACGAATCGATCGCACCCTATGACGTCATTTTCCGTCATGAAAATTTTTCCGCCATTTTGAATTTTCTGAAAAACTTACTTTTTCGAACTCCTCCTAGGCCGTTACTCCGATTTTCATGAAAATTGAATCAGATCATCTTCAGACCATGCTGACAAAAAGTTATGGAATTCAAGTTGATTCCTCAAACCGTTTTCGAAAAACTCACGAACGAATTGTACGTAGTGCTTGCGAAAACAGAAGTAAGGCTGTATCTCCGCAACGCTTTATCGTATTCAGACCAAACTTGGTACATGTCATCACAAGCATGACCTGAGGTACCATGCAGTGTTTCGGCGCAGCGCCACCTACTGGTGCGGAGATATGAAAAATGGGTATTTTTGCTTATAACTTCTGATGGGTTTGTCCAAAAATCATAAATTTGGTCTCGTTGGATTCGGGGAATCATGCCGAGTCGAATGATATCCAATTTTCCCATATCGGCCATTTTGGCCGTCGGCCATTTTGAATTTTGTGCTAAAATGCTGTATTTTACGAACGCATTAACGTATCTTTACAAAACTTGGTATGGGTCATCAGCACAATGCCCTGAAGGAGCCTGAGAAGTTTCGGACCAGCGCCACCTCGTGGTCAAAAGTTATAACAAAATTTATAAAAATGCTAATAACTTTTGTCTATATTAACCAATTGTAATGAAACTGGTCTCTGTAGATTCATTGGGTTGTGCTGAGAACATAGATATCAAATTTGCCATAGTCAGCTAAACGTCCTGTCCGCCATATTGTTTTTCTTTAAAAACCTACTTTTTCGAACTCCTCCTAGACCGTTGCTCCAATTTTCACCAAAATTGAACCGTGTCATCTTCAGACCATGCCGACAAAAAGTTATGGATTTCAAGTCGATAAGTCAAAACGTTTTCGTATACCGGAGCAAAGAATTTGAGGCATGATTCAAAAATGACTCTTGAAGCTGTATCTCTTCAGTGCTTTGACATATTGACACCAAACTTTGGAAGTGTCATTGTCACCTCACTCTGACCATACCACAACAATTTGGACACAGCGCCACCTATTGGTCGAAAGTTATGAACCAGTAAATCCTCATTTTTGATAATTTTTCAGCTCTTATGCCTAAAATGATCTTAATAGGTCTTTAATTGTTCACTGTTGCAGTTGGTCTGATGCTCCCAGCCGTGTTGGCTGGTTTCTTGTGCCGTTTTTGTGCTTGGCCCCATAATTGCTGCTTGCAGCTATATTTATTAGGGGCCAAGCACCGAAGGTGCGGAGGCACCTATTGTTATTGTTGGCGTTCTTTGTTTTTTTTTTTTTTTTTATTCTTCTTCTTCTTCTTCTTCTTCTTCCGCTCTTGAAGTCTATGGCAACCCATAGAACCGCTTGCGGGAAAGTTGTGAAATTTGGCACACAGTTAGAAGACAGTCTGACCTTTGTCCACAGCAAATTTGGAGTCTCTATCTCAATCCCTCTAGCGCCACCAGCTGTCCAAAGTTGCACTTATGTTTATGTTAATAACTTTTGAACCATAAGGGCTAGAAACAAAATTCTTTTTTCCTCTGATTCCTTGGGTCAAGACGAATCGATCGCACCCTATGACGTCATTTTCCGTCATGAAAATTTTTCCGCCATTTTGAATTTTCTGAAAAACTTACTTTTTCGAACTCCTCCTAGGCCGTTACTCCGATTTTCATGAAAATTGAATCAGATCATCTTCAGACCATGCTGACAAAAAGTTATGGAATTCAAGTTGATTCCTCAAACCGTTTTCGAAAAACTCACGAACGAATTGTACGTAGTGCTTGCGAAAACAGAAGTAAGGCTGTATCTCCGCAACGCTTTATCGTATTCAGACCAAACTTGGTACATGTCATCACAAGCATGACCTGAGGTACCATGCAGTGTTTCGGCGCAGCGCCACCTACTGGTGCGGAGATATGAAAAATGGGTATTTTTGCTTATAACTTCTGATGGGTTTGTCCAAAAATCATAAATTTGGTCTCGTTGGATTCGGGGAATCATGCCGAGTCGAATGATATCCAATTTTCCCATATCGGCCATTTTGGCCGTCGGCCATTTTGAATTTTGTGCTAAAATGCTGTATTTTACGAACGCATTAACGTATCTTTACAAAACTTGGTATGGGTCATCAGCACAATGCCCTGAAGGAGCCTGAGAAGTTTCGGCACAGCGCCACCTTGTGGTCAAAAGTTATAACAAAATTTACAAAAATGCTAATAACTTTTGACTGTATTCACCAATTGTAATGAAACTGGTCTCAGTAGATTCCTTGGGTCATGCTGAGAACATAGATATCACATTTGCTATAGTCAGCTAAACTTCCTGTCCGCCATATTGTTTTTCTTCAAAAACCTACTTTTTCGAACTCCTCCTAGACCGTTGCTCCAATTTTCACCAAAATTGAACCGTGTCATCTTCAGACCATGCCGACAAAAAGTTATGGATTTCAAGTCGATAAGTCAAACCGTTTTCGTATACCGGAGCAAAGAATTTGAGATGTGATGCAAAAATTACCCTTGAAGCTGTATCTCTACAATGCTTTGACATATTTAGACCAAACTTGGTACATGTCATCACAAGCATGACCTGAGGCATTATACAGTGTTTCGGTGCAGCGCCACCTACTGGAGTGGAGATATGAAAAATTGTTATTTTGCTCATAACTTCTGATGAGTTTGACCAAAATTCATAAATTTGGTATGGGTCATCAGGACAATGCCCTGAAGGAGCCTGAGAAGTTTCGGACCAGCGCCACCTCGTGGTCAAAAGTTATAACAAAATTTACAAAAATGCTAATAACTTTTGTCTATATTAACCAATTGTAATGAAACTGGTCTCTGTAGATTCCTTGGGTTATGCTGAGAACATAGATATCAAATTTGCCATAGTCAGCTAAACGTCCTGTCCGCCATATTGTTTTTCTTTAAAAACCTACTTTTTCGAACTCCTCCTAGACCGTTGCTCCAATTTTCACCAAAATTGAACCGTGTCATCTTCAGACCATGCCGACAAAAAGTTATGGATTTCAAGTCGATAAGTCAAAACGTTTTCGTATACCGGAGCAAAGAATTTGAGGCATGATTCAAAAATGACTCTTGAAGCTGTATCTCTTCAGTGCTTTGACATATTGACACCAAACTTTGGAAGTGTCATTGTCACCTCACTCTGACCATACCACAACAATTTGGACACAGCGCCACCTATTGGTCGAAAGTTATGAACCAGTAAATCCTCATTTTTGATAATTTTTCAGCTCTTATGCCTAAAATGATCTTAATAGGTCTTTAATTGTTCACTGTTGCAGTTGGTCTGATGCTCCCAGCCGTGTTGGCTGGTTTCTTGTGCCGTTTTTGTGCTTGGCCCCATAATTGCTGCTTGCAGCTATATTTATTAGGGGCCAAGCACCGAAGGTGCGGAGGCACCTATTGTTATTGTTGGCGTTCTTTGTTTTTTTTTTTTTTTTTTATTCTTCTTCTTCTTCTTCTTCTTCCGCTCTTGAAGTCTATGGCAACCCATAGAACCGCTTGCGGGAAAGTTGTGAAATTTGGCACACAGTTAGAAGACAGTCTGACCTTTGTCCACAGCAAATTTGGAGTCTCTATCTCAATCCCTCTAGCGCCACCAGCTGTCCAAAGTTGCACTTATGTTTATGTTAATAACTTTTGAACCATAAGGGCTAGAAACAAAATTCTTTTTTCCTCTGATTCCTTGGGTCAAGACGAATCGATCGCACCCTATGACGTCATTTTCCGTCATGAAAATTTTTCCGCCATTTTGAATTTTCTGAAAAACTTACTTTTTCGAACTCCTCCTAGGCCGTTACTCCGATTTTCATGAAAATTGAATCAGATCATCTTCAGACCATGCTGACAAAAAGTTATGGAATTCAAGTTGATTCCTCAAACCGTTTTCGAAAAACTCACGAACGAATTGTACGTAGTGCTTGCGAAAACAGAAGTAAGGCTGTATCTCCGCAACGCTTTATCGTATTCAGACCAAACTTGGTACATGTCATCACAAGCATGACCTGAGGTACCATGCAGTGTTTCGGCGCAGCGCCACCTACTGGTGCGGAGATATGAAAAATGGGTATTTTTGCTTATAACTTCTGATGGGTTTGTCCAAAAATCATAAATTTGGTCTCGTTGGATTCGGGGAATCATGCCGAGTCGAATGATATCCAATTTTCCCATATCGGCCATTTTGGCCGTCGGCCATTTTGAATTTTGTGCTAAAATGCTGTATTTTACGAACGCATTAACGTATCTTTACAAAACTTGGTATGGGTCATCAGCACAATGCCCTGAAGGAGCCTGAGAAGTTTCGGCACAGCGCCACCTTGTGGTCAAAAGTTATAACAAAATTTACAAAAATGCTAATAACTTTTGACTGTATTCACCAATTGTAATGAAACTGGTCTCAGTAGATTCCTTGGGTCATGCTGAGAACATAGATATCACATTTGCTATAGTCAGCT
Organism: Chanodichthys erythropterus; assembly: GCF_024489055.1. Classification (NCBI taxonomy): domain Eukaryota; kingdom Metazoa; phylum Chordata; class Actinopteri; order Cypriniformes; family Xenocyprididae; genus Chanodichthys; species Chanodichthys erythropterus. Next base: position 9,055,114 of record NC_090223.1, read on the forward strand.
AAACTTCCTGTCCGCCATATTGTTTTTCTTCAAAAACCTACTTTTTCGAACTCCTCCTAGACCGTTGCTCCAATTTTCACCAAAATTGAACCGTGTCATCTTCAGACCATGCCGACAAAAAGTTATGGATTTCAAGTCGATAAGTCAAACCGTTTTCGTATACCGGAGCAAAGAATTTGAGATGTGATGCAAAAATTACCCTTGAAGCTGTATCTCTACAATGCTTTGACATATTTAGACCAAACTTGGTACATGTCATCACAAGCATGACCTGAGGCATTATACAGTGTTTCGGTGCAGCGCCACCTACTGGAGTGGAGATATGAAAAATTGTTATTTTGCTCATAACTTCTGATGAGTTTGACCAAAATTCATAAATTTGGTATGGGTCATCAGGACAATGCCCTGAAGGAGCCTGAGAAGTTTCGGACCAGCGCCACCTCGTGGTCAAAAGTTATAACAAAATTTACAAAAATGCTAATAACTTTTGTCTATATTAACCAATTGTAATGAAACTGGTCTCTGTAGATTCCTTGGGTTATGCTGAGAACATAGATATCAAATTTGCCATAGTCAGCTAAACGTCCTGTCCGCCATATTGTTTTTCTTTAAAAACCTACTTTTTCGAACTCCTCCTAGACCGTTGCTCCAATTTTCACCAAAATTGAACCGTGTCATCTTCAGACCATGCCGACAAAAAGTTATGGATTTCAAGTCGATAAGTCAAAACGTTTTCGTATACCGGAGCAAAGAATTTGAGGCATGATTCAAAAATGACTCTTGAAGCTGTATCTCTTCAGTGCTTTGACATATTGACACCAAACTTTGGAAGTGTCATTGTCACCTCACTCTGACCATACCACAACAATTTGGACACAGCGCCACCTATTGGTCGAAAGTTATGAACCAGTAAATCCTCATTTTTGATAATTTTTCAGCTCTTATGCCTAAAATGATCTTAATAGGTCTTTAATTGTTCACTGTTGCAGTTGGTCTGATGCTCCCAGCCGTGTTGGCTGGTTTCTTGTGCCGTTTTTGTGCTTGGCCCCATAATTGCTGCTTGCAGCTATATTTATTAGGGGCCAAGCACCGAAGGTGCGGAGGCACCTATTGTTATTGTTGGCGTTCTTTGTTTTTTTTTTTTTTTTTTTATTCTTCTTCTTCTTCTTCTTCTTCCGCTCTTGAAGTCTATGGCAACCCATAGAACCGCTTGCGGGAAAGTTGTGAAATTTGGCACACAGTTAGAAGACAGTCTGACCTTTGTCCACAGCAAATTTGGAGTCTCTATCTCAATCCCTCTAGCGCCACCAGCTGTCCAAAGTTGCACTTATGTTTATGTTAATAACTTTTGAACCATAAGGGCTAGAAACAAAATTCTTTTTTCCTCTGATTCCTTGGGTCAAGACGAATCGATCGCACCCTATGACGTCATTTTCCGTCATGAAAATTTTTCCGCCATTTTGAATTTTCTGAAAAACTTACTTTTTCGAACTCCTCCTAGGCCGTTACTCCGATTTTCATGAAAATTGAATCAGATCATCTTCAGACCATGCTGACAAAAAGTTATGGAATTCAAGTTGATTCCTCAAACCGTTTTCGAAAAACTCACGAACGAATTGTACGTAGTGCTTGCGAAAACAGAAGTAAGGCTGTATCTCCGCAACGCTTTATCGTATTCAGACCAAACTTGGTACATGTCATCACAAGCATGACCTGAGGTACCATGCAGTGTTTCGGCGCAGCGCCACCTACTGGTGCGGAGATATGAAAAATGGGTATTTTTGCTTATAACTTCTGATGGGTTTGTCCAAAAATCATAAATTTGGTCTCGTTGGATTCGGGGAATCATGCCGAGTCGAATGATATCCAATTTTCCCATATCGGCCATTTTGGCCGTCGGCCATTTTGAATTTTGTGCTAAAATGCTGTATTTTACGAACGCATTAACGTATCTTTACAAAACTTGGTATGGGTCATCAGCACAATGCCCTGAAGGAGCCTGAGAAGTTTCGGCACAGCGCCACCTTGTGGTCAAAAGTTATAACAAAATTTACAAAAATGCTAATAACTTTTGACTGTATTCACCAATTGTAATGAAACTGGTCTCAGTAGATTCCTTGGGTCATGCTGAGAACATAGATATCACATTTGCTATAGTCAGCTAAACTTCCTGTCCGCCATATTGTTTTTCTTCAAAAACCTACTTTTTCGAACTCCTCCTAGACCGTTGCTCCAATTTTCACCAAAATTGAACCGTGTCATCTTCAGACCATGCCGACAAAAAGTTATGGATTTCAAGTCGATAAGTCAAACCGTTTTCGTATACCGGAGCAAAGAATTTGAGATGTGATGCAAAAATTACCCTTGAAGCTGTATCTCTACAATGCTTTGACATATTTAGACCAAACTTGGTACATGTCATCACAAGCATGACCTGAGGCATTATACAGTGTTTCGGTGCAGCGCCACCTACTGGAGTGGAGATATGAAAAATTGTTATTTTGCTCATAACTTCTGATGAGTTTGACCAAAATTCATAAATTTGGTATGGGTCATCAGGACAATGCCCTGAAGGAGCCTGAGAAGTTTCGGACCAGCGCCACCTCGTGGTCAAAAGTTATAACAAAATTTACAAAAATGCTAATAACTTTTGTCTATATTAACCAATTGTAATGAAACTGGTCTCTGTAGATTCATTGGGTTGTGCTGAGAACATAGATATCAAATTTGCCATAGTCAGCTAAACGTCCTGTCCGCCATATTGTTTTTCTTTAAAAACCTACTTTTTCGAACTCCTCCTAGACCGTTGCTCCAATTTTCACCAAAATTGAACCGTGTCATCTTCAGACCATGCCGACAAAAAGTTATGGATTTCAAGTCGATAAGTCAAAACGTTTTCGTATACCGGAGCAAAGAATTTGAGGCATGATTCAAAAATGACTCTTGAAGCTGTATCTCTTCAGTGCTTTGACATATTGACACCAAACTTTGGAAGTGTCATTGTCACCTCACTCTGACCATACCACAACAATTTGGACACAGCGCCACCTATTGGTCGAAAGTTATGAACCAGTAAATCCTCATTTTTGATAATTTTTCAGCTCTTATGCCTAAAATGATCTTAATAGGTCTTTAATTGTTCACTGTTGCAGTTGGTCTGATGCTCCCAGCCGTGTTGGCTGGTTTCTTGTGCCGTTTTTGTGCTTGGCCCCATAATTGCTGCTTGCAGCTATATTTATTAGGGGCCAAGCACCGAAGGTGCGGAGGCACCTATTGTTATTGTTGGCGTTCTTTGTTTTTTTTTTTTTTTATTCTTCTTCTTCTTCTTCTTCTTCTTCTTCTTCTTCTTCTTCCGCTCTTGAAGTCTATGGCAACCCATAGAACCGCTTGCGGGAAAGTTGTGAAATTTGGCACACAGTTAGAAGACAGTCTGACCTTTGTCCACAGCAAATTTGGAGTCTCTATCTCAATCCCTCTAGCGCCACCAGCTGTCCAAAGTTGCACTTATGTTTATGTTAATAACTTTTGAACCATAAGGGCTAGAAACAAAATTCTTTTTTCCTCTGATTCCTTGGGTCAAGACGAATCGATCGCACCCTATGACGTCATTTTCCGTCATGAAAATTTTTCCGCCATTTTGAATTTTCTGAAAAACTTACTTTTTCGAACTCCTCCTAGGCCGTTACTCCGATTTTCATGAAAATTGAATCAGATCATCTTCAGACCATGCTGACAAAAAGTTATGGAATTCAAGTTGATTCCTCAAACCGTTTTCGAAAAACTCACGAACGAATTGTACGTAGTGCTTGCGAAAACAGAAGTAAGGCTGTATCTCCGCAACGCTTTATCGTATTCAGACCAAACTTGGTACATGTCATCACAAGCATGACCTGAGGTACCATGCAGTGTTTCGGCGCAGCGCCACCTACTGGTGCGGAGATATGAAAAATGGGTATTTTTGCTTATAACTTCTGATGGGTTTGTCCAAAAATCATAAATTTGGTCTCGTTGGATTCGGGGAATCATGCCGAGTCGAATGATATCCAATTTTCCCATATCGGCCATTTTGGCCGTCGGCCATTTTGAATTTTGTGCTAAAATGCTGTATTTTACGAACGCATTAACGTATCTTTACAAAACTTGGTATGGGTCATCAGCACAATGCCCTGAAGGAGCCTGAGAAGTTTCGGACCAGCGCCACCTCGTGGTCAAAAGTTATAACAAAATTTATAAAAATGCTAATAACTTTTGTCTATATTAACCAATTGTAATGAAACTGGTCTCTGTAGATTCCTTGGGTCATGCTGAGAACATAGATATCAAATTTGCCATAGTCAGCTAAACGTCCTGTCCGCCATATTGTTTTTCTTTAAAAACCTACTTTTTCGAACTCCTCCTAGACCGTTGCTCCAATTTTCACCAAAATTGAACCGTGTCATCTTCAGACCATGCCGACAAAAAGTTATGGATTTCAAGTCCATATGTCAAACCGTTTTTGTATACCGGAGCAAAGAATTTGAGGCATGATTCAAAAATGACTCTTGAAGCTGTATCTCTTCAGTGCTTTGACATATTGACACCAAACTTTGGAAGTGTCATTGTCACCTCACTCTGACCATACCACAACAATTTGGACACAGCGCCACCTATTGAGAGTCGAAAGTTATGAACCAGTAAATCCTCATTTTTGCTTATAACTTCTGATGGGTTTGACCAAAATTCATAAATTTGGTATGGGTCATCAGGACAATGCACTGAAGGAGCCTGAGTAGTTTCGGACCAGCGCCACCTTGTGGTCAAAAGATATAACAAAATTGACAAAAATGCTAATAACTTTTTTTCTAATTGTTCACTGTTGCAGTTGGTCTGATGCTCCCAGCTGTGTTGGCTGGTTTCTTGTGCCGTTTTTGTGCTTGGCCCCATAATTGCTGCTTGCAGCTATATTTATTAGGGGCCAAGCACCGAAGGTGCGGAGGCACCTATTGTTATTGTTGGCGTTCTTTGTTTTTTTTTTTTTTTTTATTCTTCTTCTTCTTCTTCTTCTTCCGCTCTTGAAGTCTATGGCAACCCATAGAACCGCTTGCGGGAAAGTTGTGAAATTTGGCACACAGTTAGAAGACAGTCTGACCTTTGTCCACAGCAAATTTGGAGTCTCTATCTCAATCCCTCTAGCGCCACCAGCTGTCCAAAGTTGCACTTATGTTTATGTTAATAACTTTTGAACCATAAGGGCTAGAAACAAAATTCTTTTTTCCTCTGATTCCTTGGGTCAAGACGAATCGATCGCACCCTATGACGTCATTTTCCGTCATGAAAATTTTTCCGCCATTTTGAATTTTCTGAAAAACTTACTTTTTCGAACTCCTCCTAGGCCGTTACTCCGATTTTCATGAAAATTGAATCAGATCATCTTCAGACCATGCTGACAAAAAGTTATGGAATTCAAGTTGATTCCTCAAACCGTTTTCGAAAAACTCACGAACGAATTGTACGTAGTGCTTGCGAAAACAGAAGTAAGGCTGTATCTCCGCAACGCTTTATCGTATTCAGACCAAACTTGGTACATGTCATCACAAGCATGACCTGAGGTACCATGCAGTGTTTCGGCGCAGCGCCACCTACTGGTGCGGAGATATGAAAAATGGGTATTTTTGCTTATAACTTCTGATGGGTTTGTCCAAAAATCATAAATTTGGTCTCGTTGGATTCGGGGAATCATGCCGAGTCGAATGATATCCAATTTTCCCATATCGGCCATTTTGGCCGTCGGCCATTTTGAATTTTGTGCTAAAATGCTGTATTTTACGAACGCATTAACGTATCTTTACAAAACTTGGTATGGGTCATCAGCACAATGCCCTGAAGGAGCCTGAGAAGTTTCGGCACAGCGCCACCTTGTGGTCAAAAGTTATAACAAAATTTACAAAAATGCTAATAACTTTTGACTGTATTCACCAATTGTAATGAAACTGGTCTCAGTAGATTCCTTGGGTCATGCTGAGAACATAGATATCACATTTGCTATAGTCAGCTAAACTTCCTGTCCGCCATATTGTTTTTCTTCAAAAACCTACTTTTTCGAACTCCTCCTAGACCGTTGCTCCAATTTTCACCAAAATTGAACCGTGTCATCTTCAGACCATGCCGACAAAAAGTTATGGATTTCAAGTCGATAAGTCAAACCGTTTTCGTATACCGGAGCAAAGAATTTGAGATGTGATGCAAAAATTACCCTTGAAGCTGTATCTCTACAATGCTTTGACATATTTAGACCAAACTTGGTACATGTCATCACAAGCATGACCTGAGGCATTATACAGTGTTTCGGTGCAGCGCCACCTACTGGAGTGGAGATATGAAAAATTGTTATTTTGCTCATAACTTCTGATGAGTTTGACCAAAATTCATAAATTTGGTATGGGTCATCAGGACAATGCCCTGAAGGAGCCTGAGAAGTTTCGGACCAGCGCCACCTCGTGGTCAAAAGTTATAACAAAATTTACAAAAATGCTAATAACTTTTGTCTATATTAACCAATTGTAATGAAACTGGTCTCTGTAGATTCCTTGGGTTATGCTGAGAACATAGATATCAAATTTGCCATAGTCAGCTAAACGTCCTGTCCGCCATATTGTTTTTCTTTAAAAACCTACTTTTTCGAACTCCTCCTAGACCGTTGCTCCAATTTTCACCAAAATTGAACCGTGTCATCTTCAGACCATGCCGACAAAAAGTTATGGATTTCAAGTCGATAAGTCAAAACGTTTTCGTATACCGGAGCAAAGAATTTGAGGCATGATTCAAAAATGACTCTTGAAGCTGTATCTCTTCAGTGCTTTGACATATTGACACCAAACTTTGGAAGTGTCATTGTCACCTCACTCTGACCATACCACAACAATTTGGACACAGCGCCACCTATTGGTCGAAAGTTATGAACCAGTAAATCCTCATTTTTGATAATTTTTCAGCTCTTATGCCTAAAATGATCTTAATAGGTCTTTAATTGTTCACTGTTGCAGTTGGTCTGATGCTCCCAGCCGTGTTGGCTGGTTTCTTGTGCCGTTTTTGTGCTTGGCCCCATAATTGCTGCTTGCAGCTATATTTATTAGGGGCCAAGCACCGAAGGTGCGGAGGCACCTATTGTTATTGTTGGCGTTCTTTGTTTTTTTTTTTTTTTATTCTTCTTCTTCTTCTTCTTCTTCCGCTCTTGAAGTCTATGGCAACCCATAGAACCGCTTGCGGGAAAGTTGTGAAATTTGGCACACAGTTAGAAGACAGTCTGACCTTTGTCCACAGCAAATTTGGAGTCTCTATCTCAATCCCTCTAGCGCCACCAGCTGTCCAAAGTTGCACTTATGTTTATGTTAATAACTTTTGAACCATAAGGGCTAGAAACAAAATTCTTTTTTCCTCTGATTCCTTGGGTCAAGACGAATCGATCGCACCCTATGACGTCATTTTCCGTCATGAAAATTTTTCCGCCATTTTGAATTTTCTGAAAAACTTACTTTTTCGAACTCCTCCTAGGCCGTTACTCCGATTTTCATGAAAATTGAATCAGATCATCTTCAGACCATGCTGACAAAAAGTTATGGAATTCAAGTTGATTCCTCAAACCGTTTTCGAAAAACTCACGAACGAATTGTACGTAGTGCTTGCGAAAACAGAAGTAAGGCTGTATCTCCGCAACGCTTTATCGTATTCAGACCAAACTTGGTACATGTCATCACAAGCATGACCTGAGGTACCATGCAGTGTTTCGGCGCAGCGCCACCTACTGGTGCGGAGATATGAAAAATGGGTATTTTTGCTTATAACTTCTGATGGGTTTGTCCAAAAATCATAAATTTGGTCTCGTTGGATTCGGGGAATCATGCCGAGTCGAATGATATCCAATTTTCCCATATCGGCCATTTTGGCCGTCGGCCATTTTGAATTTTGTGCTAAAATGCTGTATTTTACGAACGCATTAACGTATCTTTACAAAACTTGGTATGGGTCATCAGCACAATGCCCTGAAGGAGCCTGAGAAGTTTCGGCACAGCGCCACCTTGTGGTCAAAAGTTATAACAAAATTTACAAAAATGCTAATAACTTTTGACTGTATTCACCAATTGTAATGAAACTGGTCTCAGTAGATTCCTTGGGTCATGCTGAGAACATAGATATCACATTTGCTATAGTCAGCTAAACTTCCTGTCCGCCATATTGTTTTTCTTCAAAAACCTACTTTTTCGAACTCCTCCTAGACCGTTGCTCCAATTTTCACCAAAATTGAACCGTGTCATCTTCAGACCATGCCGACAAAAAGTTATGGATTTCAAGTCGATAAGTCAAACCGTTTTCGTATACCGGAGCAAAGAATTTGAGATGTGATGCAAAAATTACCCTTGAAGCTGTATCTCTACAATGCTTTGACATATTTAGACCAAACTTGGTACATGTCATCACAAGCATGACCTGAGGCATTATACAGTGTTTCGGTGCAGCGCCACCTACTGGAGTGGAGATATGAAAAATTGTTATTTTGCTCATAACTTCTGATGAGTTTGACCAAAATTCATAAATTTGGTATGGGTCATCAGGACAATGCCCTGAAGGAGCCTGAGAAGTTTCGGACCAGCGCCACCTCGTGGTCAAAAGTTATAACAAAATTTACAAAAATGCTAATAACTTTTGTCTATATTAACCAATTGTAATGAAACTGGTCTCTGTAGATTCCTTGGGTTATGCTGAGAACATAGATATCAAATTTGCCATAGTCAGCTAAACGTCCTGTCCGCCATATTGTTTTTCTTTAAAAACCTACTTTTTCGAACTCCTCCTAGACCGTTGCTCCAATTTTCACCAAAATTGAACCGTGTCATCTTCAGACCATGCCGACAAAAAGTTATGGATTTCAAGTCGATAAGTCAAAACGTTTTCGTATACCGGAGCAAAGAATTTGAGGCATGATTCAAAAATGACTCTTGAAGCTGTATCTCTTCAGTGCTTTGACATATTGACACCAAACTTTGGAAGTGTCATTGTCACCTCACTCTGACCATACCACAACAATTTGGACACAGCGCCACCTATTGGTCGAAAGTTATGAACCAGTAAATCCTCATTTTTGATAATTTTTCAGCTCTTATGCCTAAAATGATCTTAATAGGTCTTTAATTGTTCACTGTTGCAGTTGGTCTGATGCTCCCAGCCGTGTTGGCTGGTTTCTTGTGCCGTTTTTGTGCTTGGCCCCATAATTGCTGCTTGCAGCTATATTTATTAGGGGCCAAGCACCGAAGGTGCGGAGGCACCTATTGTTATTGTTGGCGTTCTTTGTTTTTTTTTTTTTTTTTTATTCTTCTTCTTCTTCTTCTTCTTCCGCTCTTGAAGTCTATGGCAACCCATAGAACCGCTTGCGGGAAAGTTGTGAAATTTGGCACACAGTTAGAAGACAGTCTGACCTTTGTCCACAGCAAATTTGGAGTCTCTATCTCAATCCCTCTAGCGCCACCAGCTGTCCAAAGTTGCACTTATGTTTATGTTAATAACTTTTGAACCATAAGGGCTAGAAACAAAATTCTTTTTTCCTCTGATTCCTTGGGTCAAGACGAATCGATCGCACCCTATGACGTCATTTTCCGTCATGAAAATTTTTCCGCCATTTTGAATTTTCTGAAAAACTTACTTTTCGAACTCCTCCTAGGCCGTTACTCCGATTTTCATGAAAATTGAATCAGATCATCTTCAGACCATGCTGACAAAAAGTTATGGAATTCAAGTTGATTCCTCAAACCGTTTTCGAAAAACTCACGAACGAATTGTACGTAGTGCTTGCGAAAACAGAAGTAAGGCTGTATCTCCGCAACGCTTTATCGTATTCAGACCAAACTTGGTACATGTCATCACAAGCATGACCTGAGGTACCATGCAGTGTTTCGGCGCAGCGCCACCTACTGGTGCGGAGATATGAAAAATGGGTATTTTTGCTTATAACTTCTGATGGGTTTGTCCAAAAATCATAAATTTGGTCTCGTTGGATTCGGGGAATCATGCCGAGTCGAATGATATCCAATTTTCCCATATCGGCCATTTTGGCCGTCGGCCATTTTGAATTTTGTGCTAAAATGCTGTATTTTACGAACGCATTAACGTATCTTTACAAAACTTGGTATGGGTCATCAGCACAATGCCCTGAAGGAGCCTGAGAAGTTTCGGCACAGCGCCACCTTGTGGTCAAAAGTTATAACAAAATTTACAAAAATGCTAATAACTTTTGACTGTATTCACCAATTGTAATGAAACTGGTCTCAGTAGATTCCTTGGGTCATGCTGAGAACATAGATATCACATTTGCTATAGTCAGCTAAACTTCCTGTCCGCCATATTGTTTTTCTTCAAAAACCTACTTTTTCGAACTCCTCCTAGACCGTTGCTCCAATTTTCACCAAAATTGAACCGTGTCATCTTCAGACCATGCCGACAAAAAGTTATGGATTTCAAGTCGATAAGTCAAACCGTTTTCGTATACCGGAGCAAAGAATTTGAGATGTGATGCAAAAATTACCCTTGAAGCTGTATCTCTACAATGCTTTGACATATTTAGACCAAACTTGGTACATGTCATCACAAGCATGACCTGAGGCATTATACAGTGTTTCGGTGCAGCGCCACCTACTGGAGTGGAGATATGAAAAATTGTTATTTTGCTCATAACTTCTGATGAGTTTGACCAAAATTCATAAATTTGGTATGGGTCATCAGGACAATGCCCTGAAGGAGCCTGAGAAGTTTCGGACCAGCGCCACCTCGTGGTCAAAAGTTATAACAAAATTTACAAAAATGCTAATAACTTTTGTCTATATTAACCAATTGTAATGAAACTGGTCTCTGTAGATTCATTGGGTTGTGCTGAGAACATAGATATCAAATTTGCCATAGTCAGCTAAACGTCCTGTCCGCCATATTGTTTTTCTTTAAAAACCTACTTTTTCGAACTCCTCCTAGACCGTTGCTCCAATTTTCACCAAAATTGAACCGTGTCATCTTCAGACCATGCCGACAAAAAGTTATGGATTTCAAGTCGATAAGTCAAAACGTTTTCGTATACCGGAGCAAAGAATTTGAGGCATGATTCAAAAATGACTCTTGAAGCTGTATCTCTTCAGTGCTTTGACATATTGACACCAAACTTTGGAAGTGTCATTGTCACCTCACTCTGACCATACCACAACAATTTGGACACAGCGCCACCTATTGGTCGAAAGTTATGAACCAGTAAATCCTCATTTTTGATAATTTTTCAGCTCTTATGCCTAAAATGATCTTAATAGGTCTTTAATTGTTCACTGTTGCAGTTGGTCTGATGCTCCCAGCCGTGTTGGCTGGTTTCTTGTGCCGTTTTTGTGCTTGGCCCCATAATTGCTGCTTGCAGCTATATTTATTAGGGGCCAAGCACCGAAGGTGCGGAGGCACCTATTGTTATTGTTGGCGTTCTTTGTTTTTTTTTTTTTTTATTCTTCTTCTTCTTCTTCTTCTTCTTCTTCTTCTTCCGCTCTTGAAGTCTATGGCAACCCATAGAACCGCTTGCGGGAAAGTTGTGAAATTTGGCACACAGTTAGAAGACAGTCTGACCTTTGTCCACAGCAAATTTGGAGTCTCTATCTCAATCCCTCTAGCGCCACCAGCTGTCCAAAGTTGCACTTATGTTTATGTTAATAACTTTTGAACCATAAGGGCTAGAAACAAAATTCTTTTTTCCTCTGATTCCTTGGGTCAAGACGAATCGATCGCACCCTATGACGTCATTTTCCGTCATGAAAATTTTTCCGCCATTTTGAATTTTCTGAAAAACTTACTTTTTCGAACTCCTCCTAGGCCGTTACTCCGATTTTCATGAAAATTGAATCAGATCATCTTCAGACCATGCTGACAAAAAGTTATGGAATTCAAGTTGATTCCTCAAACCGTTTTCGAAAAACTCACGAACGAATTGTACGTAGTGCTTGCGAAAACAGAAGTAAGGCTGTATCTCCGCAACGCTTTATCGTATTCAGACCAAACTTGGTACATGTCATCACAAGCATGACCTGAGGTACCATGCAGTGTTTCGGCGCAGCGCCACCTACTGGTGCGGAGATATGAAAAATGGGTATTTTTGCTTATAACTTCTGATGGGTTTGTCCAAAAATCATAAATTTGGTCTCGTTGGATTCGGGGAATCATGCCGAGTCGAATGATATCCAATTTTCCCATATCGGCCATTTTGGCCGTCGGCCATTTTGAATTTTGTGCTAAAATGCTGTATTTTACGAACGCATTAACGTATCTTTACAAAACTTGGTATGGGTCATCAGCACAATGCCCTGAAGGAGCCTGAGAAGTTTCGGACCAGCGCCACCTCGTGGTCAAAAGTTATAACAAAATTTATAAAAATGCTAATAACTTTTGTCTATATTAACCAATTGTAATGAAACTGGTCTCTGTAGATTCATTGGGTTGTGCTGAGAACATAGATATCAAATTTGCCATAGTCAGCTAAACGTCCTGTCCGCCATATTGTTTTTCTTTAAAAACCTACTTTTTCGAACTCCTCCTAGACCGTTGCTCCAATTTTCACCAAAATTGAACCGTGTCATCTTCAGACCATGCCGACAAAAAGTTATGGATTTCAAGTCCATATGTCAAACCGTTTTTGTATACCGGAGCAAAGAATTTGAGGCATGATTCAAAAATGACTCTTGAAGCTGTATCTCTTCAGTGCTTTGACATATTGACACCAAACTTTGGAAGTGTCATTGTCACCTCACTCTGACCATACCACAACAATTTGGACACAGCGCCACCTATTGGTCGAAAGTTATGAACCAGTAAATCCTCATTTTTGATAATTTTTCAGCTCTTATGCCTAAAATGATCTTAATAGGTCTTTAATTGTTCACTGTTGCAGTTGGTCTGATGCTCCCAGCCGTGTTGGCTGGTTTCTTGTGCCGTTTTTGTGCTTGGCCCCATAATTGCTGCTTGCAGCTATATTTATTAGGGGCCAAGCACCGAAGGTGCGGAGGCACCTATTGTTATTGTTGGCGTTCTTTGTTTTTTTTTTTATTCTTCTTCTTCTTCTTCTTCTTCTTCCGCTCTTGAAGTCTATGGCAACCCATAGAACCGCTTGCGGGAAAGTTGTGAAATTTGGCACACAGTTAGAAGACAGTCTGACCTTTGTCCACAGCAAATTTGGAGTCTCTATCTCAATCCCTCTAGCGCCACCAGCTGTCCAAAGTTGCACTTATGTTTATGTTAATAACTTTTGAACCATAAGGGCTAGAAACAAAATTCTTTTTTCCTCTGATTCCTTGGGTCAAGACGAATCGATCGCACCCTATGACGTCATTTTCCGTCATGAAAATTTTTCCGCCATTTTGAATTTTCTGAAAAACTTACTTTTCGAACTCCTCCTAGGCCGTTACTCCGATTTTCATGAAAATTGAATCAGATCATCTTCAGACCATGCTGACAAAAAGTTATGGAATTCAAGTTGATTCCTCAAACCGTTTTCGAAAAACTCACGAACGAATTGTACGTAGTGCTTGCGAAAACAGAAGTAAGGCTGTATCTCCGCAACGCTTTATCGTATTCAGACCAAACTTGGTACATGTCATCACAAGCATGACCTGAGGTACCATGCAGTGTTTCGGCGCAGCGCCACCTACTGGTGCGGAGATATGAAAAATGGGTATTTTTGCTTATAACTTCTGATGGGTTTGTCCAAAAATCATAAATTTGGTCTCGTTGGATTCGGGGAATCATGCCGAGTCGAATGATATCCAATTTTCCCATATCGGCCATTTTGGCCGTCGGCCATTTTGAATTTTGTGCTAAAATGCTGTATTTTACGAACGCATTAACGTATCTTTACAAAACTTGGTATGGGTCATCAGCACAATGCCCTGAAGGAGCCTGAGAAGTTTCGGCACAGCGCCACCTTGTGGTCAAAAGTTATAACAAAATTTACAAAAATGCTAATAACTTTTGACTGTATTCACCAATTGTAATGAAACTGGTCTCAGTAGATTCCTTGGGTCATGCTGAGAACATAGATATCACATTTGCTATAGTCAGCTAAACTTCCTGTCCGCCATATTGTTTTTCTTCAAAAACCTACTTTTTCGAACTCCTCCTAGACCGTTGCTCCAATTTTCACCAAAATTGAACCGTGTCATCTTCAGACCATGCCGACAAAAAGTTATGGATTTCAAGTCGATAAGTCAAACCGTTTTCGTATACCGGAGCAAAGAATTTGAGATGTGATGCAAAAATTACCCTTGAAGCTGTATCTCTACAATGCTTTGACATATTTAGACCAAACTTGGTACATGTCATCACAAGCATGACCTGAGGCATTATACAGTGTTTCGGTGCAGCGCCACCTACTGGAGTGGAGATATGAAAAATTGTTATTTTGCTCATAACTTCTGATGAGTTTGACCAAAATTCATAAATTTGGTATGGGTCATCAGGACAATGCCCTGAAGGAGCCTGAGAAGTTTCGGACCAGCGCCACCTCGTGGTCAAAAGTTATAACAAAATTTACAAAAATGCTAATAACTTTTGTCTATATTAACCAATTGTAATGAAACTGGTCTCTGTAGATTCCTTGGGTTATGCTGAGAACATAGATATCAAATTTGCCATAGTCAGCTAAACGTCCTGTCCGCCATATTGTTTTTCTTTAAAAACCTACTTTTTCGAACTCCTCCTAGACCGTTGCTCCAATTTTCACCAAAATTGAACCGTGTCATCTTCAGACCATGCCGACAAAAAGTTATGGATTTCAAGTCGATAAGTCAAAACGTTTTCGTATACCGGAGCAAAGAATTTGAGGCATGATTCAAAAATGACTCTTGAAGCTGTATCTCTTCAGTGCTTTGACATATTGACACCAAACTTTGGAAGTGTCATTGTCACCTCACTCTGACCATACCACAACAATTTGGACACAGCGCCACCTATTGGTCGAAAGTTATGAACCAGTAAATCCTCATTTTTGATAATTTTTCAGCTCTTATGCCTAAAATGATCTTAATAGGTCTTTAATTGTTCACTGTTGCAGTTGGTCTGATGCTCCCAGCCGTGTTGGCTGGTTTCTTGTGCCGTTTTTGTGCTTGGCCCCATAATTGCTGCTTGCAGCTATATTTATTAGGGGCCAAGCACCGAAGGTGCGGAGGCACCTATTGTTATTGTTGGCGTTCTTTTTTTTATTTTTTATTTTCTTCTTCTTCTTCTTCTTCTTCTTCTTCTTCTTCTTCTTCTTCCGCTCTTGAAGTCTATGGCAACCCATAGAACCGCTTGCGGGAAAGTTGTGAAATTTGGCACACAGTTAGAAGACAGTCTGACCTTTGTCCACAGCAAATTTGGAGTCTCTATCTCAATCCCTCTAGCGCCACCAGCTGTCCAAAGTTGCACTTATGTTTATGTTAATAACTTTTGAACCATAAGGGCTAGAAACAAAATTCTTTTTTCCTCTGATTCCTTGGGTCAAGACGAATCGATCGCACCCTATGACGTCATTTTCCGTCATGAAAATTTTTCCGCCATTTTGAATTTTCTGAAAAACTTACTTTTTCGAACTCCTCCTAGGCCGTTACTCCGATTTTCATGAAAATTGAATCAGATCATCTTCAGACCATGCTGACAAAAAGTTATGGAATTCAAGTTGATTCCTCAAACCGTTTTCGAAAAACTCACGAACGAATTGTACGTAGTGCTTGCGAAAACAGAAGTAAGGCTGTATCTCCGCAACGCTTTATCGTATTCAGACCAAACTTGGTACATGTCATCACAAGCATGACCTGAGGTACCATGCAGTGTTTCGGCGCAGCGCCACCTACTGGTGCGGAGATATGAAAAATGGGTATTTTTGCTTATAACTTCTGATGGGTTTGTCCAAAAATCATAAATTTGGTCTCGTTGGATTCGGGGAATCATGCCGAGTCGAATGATATCCAATTTTCCCATATCGGCCATTTTGGCCGTCGGCCATTTTGAATTTTGTGCTAAAATGCTGTATTTTACGAACGCATTAACGTATCTTTACAAAACTTGGTATGGGTCATCAGCACAATGCCCTGAAGGAGCCTGAGAAGTTTCGGCACAGCGCCACCTTGTGGTCAAAAGTTATAACAAAATTTACAAAAATGCTAATAACTTTTGACTGTATTCACCAATTGTAATGAAACTGGTCTCAGTAGATTCCTTGGGTCATGCTGAGAACATAGATATCACATTTGCTATAGTCAGCTAAACTTCCTGTCCGCCATATTGTTTTTCTTCAAAAACCTACTTTTTCGAACTCCTCCTAGACCGTTGCTCCAATTTTCACCAAAATTGAACCGTGTCATCTTCAGACCATGCCGACAAAAAGTTATGGATTTCAAGTCGATAAGTCAAACCGTTTTCGTATACCGGAGCAAAGAATTTGAGATGTGATGCAAAAATTACCCTTGAAGCTGTATCTCTACAATGCTTTGACATATTTAGACCAAACTTGGTACATGTCATCACAAGCATGACCTGAGGCATTATACAGTGTTTCGGTGCAGCGCCACCTACTGGAGTGGAGATATGAAAAATTGTTATTTTGCTCATAACTTCTGATGAGTTTGACCAAAATTCATAAATTTGGTATGGGTCATCAGGACAATGCCCTGAAGGAGCCTGAGAAGTTTCGGACCAGCGCCACCTCGTGGTCAAAAGTTATAACAAAATTTACAAAAATGCTAATAACTTTTGTCTATATTAACCAATTGTAATGAAACTGGTCTCTGTAGATTCATTGGGTTGTGCTGAGAACATAGATATCAAATTTGCCATAGTCAGCTAAACGTCCTGTCCGCCATATTGTTTTTCTTTAAAAACCTACTTTTTCGAACTCCTCCTAGACCGTTGCTCCAATTTTCACCAAAATTGAACCGTGTCATCTTCAGACCATGCCGACAAAAAGTTATGGATTTCAAGTCGATAAGTCAAAACGTTTTCGTATACCGGAGCAAAGAATTTGAGGCATGATTCAAAAATGACTCTTGAAGCTGTATCTCTTCAGTGCTTTGACATATTGACACCAAACTTTGGAAGTGTCATTGTCACCTCACTCTGACCATACCACAACAATTTGGACACAGCGCCACCTATTGGTCGAAAGTTATGAACCAGTAAATCCTCATTTTTGATAATTTTTCAGCTCTTATGCCTAAAATGATCTTAATAGGTCTTTAATTGTTCACTGTTGCAGTTGGTCTGATGCTCCCAGCCGTGTTGGCTGGTTTCTTGTGCCGTTTTTGTGCTTGGCCCCATAATTGCTGCTTGCAGCTATATTTATTAGGGGCCAAGCACCGAAGGTGCGGAGGCACCTATTGTTATTGTTGGCGTTCTTTGTTTTTTTTTTGTTTTTTTTTCTTCTTCTTCTTCTTCTTCTTCTTCCGCTCTTGAAGTCTATGGCAACCCATAGAACCGCTTGCGGGAAAGTTGTGAAATTTGGCACACAGTTAGAAGACAGTCTGACCTTTGTCCACAGCAAATTTGGAGTCTCTATCTCAATCCCTCTAGCGCCACCAGCTGTCCAAAGTTGCACTTATGTTTATGTTAATAACTTTTGAACCATAAGGGCTAGAAACAAAATTCTTTTTTCCTCTGATTCCTTGGGTCAAGACGAATCGATCGCACCCTATGACGTCATTTTCCGTCATGAAAATTTTTCCGCCATTTTGAATTTTCTGAAAAACTTACTTTTTCGAACTCCTCCTAGGCCGTTACTCCGATTTTCATGAAAATTGAATCAGATCATCTTCAGACCATGCTGACAAAAAGTTATGGAATTCAAGTTGATTCCTCAAACCGTTTTCGAAAAACTCACGAACGAATTGTACGTAGTGCTTGCGAAAACAGAAGTAAGGCTGTATCTCCGCAACGCTTTATCGTATTCAGACCAAACTTGGTACATGTCATCACAAGCATGACCTGAGGTACCATGCAGTGTTTCGGCGCAGCGCCACCTACTGGTGCGGAGATATGAAAAATGGGTATTTTTGCTTATAACTTCTGATGGGTTTGTCCAAAAATCATAAATTTGGTCTCGTTGGATTCGGGGAATCATGCCGAGTCGAATGATATCCAATTTTCCCATATCGGCCATTTTGGCCGTCGGCCATTTTGAATTTTGTGCTAAAATGCTGTATTTTACGAACGCATTAACGTATCTTTACAAAACTTGGTATGGGTCATCAGCACAATGCCCTGAAGGAGCCTGAGAAGTTTCGGCACAGCGCCACCTTGTGGTCAAAAGTTATAACAAAATTTACAAAAATGCTAATAACTTTTGACTGTATTCACCAATTGTAATGAAACTGGTCTCAGTAGATTCCTTGGGTCATGCTGAGAACATAGATATCACATTTGCTATAGTCAGCTAAACTTCCTGTCCGCCATATTGTTTTTCTTCAAAAACCTACTTTTTCGAACTCCTCCTAGACCGTTGCTCCAATTTTCACCAAAATTGAACCGTGTCATCTTCAGACCATGCCGACAAAAAGTTATGGATTTCAAGTCGATAAGTCAAACCGTTTTCGTATACCGGAGCAAAGAATTTGAGATGTGATGCAAAAATTACCCTTGAAGCTGTATCTCTACAATGCTTTGACATATTTAGACCAAACTTGGTACATGTCATCACAAGCATGACCTGAGGCATTATACAGTGTTTCGGTGCAGCGCCACCTACTGGAGTGGAGATATGAAAAATTGTTATTTTGCTCATAACTTCTGATGAGTTTGACCAAAATTCATAAATTTGGTATGGGTCATCAGGACAATGCCCTGAAGGAGCCTGAGAAGTTTCGGACCAGCGCCACCTCGTGGTCAAAAGTTATAACAAAATTTACAAAAATGCTAATAACTTTTGTCTATATTAACCAATTGTAATGAAACTGGTCTCTGTAGATTCATTGGGTTGTGCTGAGAACATAGATATCAAATTTGCCATAGTCAGCTAAACGTCCTGTCCGCCATATTGTTTTTCTTTAAAAACCTACTTTTTCGAACTCCTCCTAGACCGTTGCTCCAATTTTCACCAAAATTGAACCGTGTCATCTTCAGACCATGCCGACAAAAAGTTATGGATTTCAAGTCGATAAGTCAAAACGTTTTCGTATACCGGAGCAAAGAATTTGAGGCATGATTCAAAAATGACTCTTGAAGCTGTATCTCTTCAGTGCTTTGACATATTGACACCAAACTTTGGAAGTGTCATTGTCACCTCACTCTGACCATACCACAACAATTTGGACACAGCGCCACCTATTGGTCGAAAGTTATGAACCAGTAAATCCTCATTTTTGATAATTTTTCAGCTCTTATGCCTAAAATGATCTTAATAGGTCTTTAATTGTTCACTGTTGCAGTTGGTCTGATGCTCCCAGCCGTGTTGGCTGGTTTCTTGTGCCGTTTTTGTGCTTGGCCCCATAATTGCTGCTTGCAGCTATATTTATTAGGGGCCAAGCACCGAAGGTGCGGAGGCACCTATTGTTATTGTTGGCGTTCTTTGTTTTTTTTTTTTTTTTTTATTCTTCTTCTTCTTCTTCTTCTTCCGCTCTTGAAGTCTATGGCAACCCATAGAACCGCTTGCGGGAAAGTTGTGAAATTTGGCACACAGTTAGAAGACAGTCTGACCTTTGTCCACAGCAAATTTGGAGTCTCTATCTCAATCCCTCTAGCGCCACCAGCTGTCCAAAGTTGCACTTATGTTTATGTTAATAACTTTTGAACCATAAGGGCTAGAAACAAAATTCTTTTTTCCTCTGATTCCTTGGGTCAAGACGAATCGATCGCACCCTATGACGTCATTTTCCGTCATGAAAATTTTTCCGCCATTTTGAATTTTCTGAAAAACTTACTTTTTCGAACTCCTCCTAGGCCGTTACTCCGATTTTCATGAAAATTGAATCAGATCATCTTCAGACCATGCTGACAAAAAGTTATGGAATTCAAGTTGATTCCTCAAACCGTTTTCGAAAAACTCACGAACGAATTGTACGTAGTGCTTGCGAAAACAGAAGTAAGGCTGTATCTCCGCAACGCTTTATCGTATTCAGACCAAACTTGGTACATGTCATCACAAGCATGACCTGAGGTACCATGCAGTGTTTCGGCGCAGCGCCACCTACTGGTGCGGAGATATGAAAAATGGGTATTTTTGCTTATAACTTCTGATGGGTTTGTCCAAAAATCATAAATTTGGTCTCGTTGGATTCGGGGAATCATGCCGAGTCGAATGATATCCAATTTTCCCATATCGGCCATTTTGGCCGTCGGCCATTTTGAATTTTGTGCTAAAATGCTGTATTTTACGAACGCATTAACGTATCTTTACAAAACTTGGTATGGGTCATCAGCACAATGCCCTGAAGGAGCCTGAGAAGTTTCGGCACAGCGCCACCTTGTGGTCAAAAGTTATAACAAAATTTACAAAAATGCTAATAACTTTTGACTGTATTCACCAATTGTAATGAAACTGGTCTCAGTAGATTCCTTGGGTCATGCTGAGAACATAGATATCACATTTGCTATAGTCAGCTAAACTTCCTGTCCGCCATATTGTTTTTCTTCAAAAACCTACTTTTTCGAACTCCTCCTAGACCGTTGCTCCAATTTTCACCAAAATTGAACCGTGTCATCTTCAGACCATGCCGACAAAAAGTTATGGATTTCAAGTCGATAAGTCAAACCGTTTTCGTATACCGGAGCAAAGAATTTGAGATGTGATGCAAAAATTACCCTTGAAGCTGTATCTCTACAATGCTTTGACATATTTAGACCAAACTTGGTACATGTCATCACAAGCATGACCTGAGGCATTATACAGTGTTTCGGTGCAGCGCCACCTACTGGAGTGGAGATATGAAAAATTGTTATTTTGCTCATAACTTCTGATGAGTTTGACCAAAATTCATAAATTTGGTATGGGTCATCAGGACAATGCCCTGAAGGAGCCTGAGAAGTTTCGGACCAGCGCCACCTCGTGGTCAAAAGTTATAACAAAATTTACAAAAATGCTAATAACTTTTGTCTATATTAACCAATTGTAATGAAACTGGTCTCTGTAGATTCCTTGGGTTATGCTGAGAACATAGATATCAAATTTGCCATAGTCAGCTAAACGTCCTGTCCGCCATATTGTTTTTCTTTAAAAACCTACTTTTTCGAACTCCTCCTAGACCGTTGCTCCAATTTTCACCAAAATTGAACCGTGTCATCTTCAGACCATGCCGACAAAAAGTTATGGATTTCAAGTCGATAAGTCAAAACGTTTTCGTATACCGGAGCAAAGAATTTGAGGCATGATTCAAAAATGACTCTTGAAGCTGTATCTCTTCAGTGCTTTGACATATTGACACCAAACTTTGGAAGTGTCATTGTCACCTCACTCTGACCATACCACAACAATTTGGACACAGCGCCACCTATTGGTCGAAAGTTATGAACCAGTAAATCCTCATTTTTGATAATTTTTCAGCTCTTATGCCTAAAATGATCTTAATAGGTCTTTAATTGTTCACTGTTGCAGTTGGTCTGATGCTCCCAGCCGTGTTGGCTGGTTTCTTGTGCCGTTTTTGTGCTTGGCCCCATAATTGCTGCTTGCAGCTATATTTATTAGGGGCCAAGCACCGAAGGTGCGGAGGCACCTATTGTTATTGTTGGCGTTCTTTGTTTTTTTTTTTTTTTTTATTCTTCTTCTTCTTCTTCTTCTTCCGCTCTTGAAGTCTATGGCAACCCATAGAACCGCTTGCGGGAAAGTTGTGAAATTTGGCACACAGTTAGAAGACAGTCTGACCTTTGTCCACAGCAAATTTGGAGTCTCTATCTCAATCCCTCTAGCGCCACCAGCTGTCCAAAGTTGCACTTATGTTTATGTTAATAACTTTTGAACCATAAGGGCTAGAAACAAAATTCTTTTTTCCTCTGATTCCTTGGGTCAAGACGAATCGATCGCACCCTATGACGTCATTTTCCGTCATGAAAATTTTTCCGCCATTTTGAATTTTCTGAAAAACTTACTTTTTCGAACTCCTCCTAGGCCGTTACTCCGATTTTCATGAAAATTGAATCAGATCATCTTCAGACCATGCTGACAAAAAGTTATGGAATTCAAGTTGATTCCTCAAACCGTTTTCGAAAAACTCACGAACGAATTGTACGTAGTGCTTGCGAAAACAGAAGTAAGGCTGTATCTCCGCAACGCTTTATCGTATTCAGACCAAACTTGGTACATGTCATCACAAGCATGACCTGAGGTACCATGCAGTGTTTCGGCGCAGCGCCACCTACTGGTGCGGAGATATGAAAAATGGGTATTTTTGCTTATAACTTCTGATGGGTTTGTCCAAAAATCATAAATTTGGTCTCGTTGGATTCGGGGAATCATGCCGAGTCGAATGATATCCAATTTTCCCATATCGGCCATTTTGGCCGTCGGCCATTTTGAATTTTGTGCTAAAATGCTGTATTTTACGAACGCATTAACGTATCTTTACAAAACTTGGTATGGGTCATCAGCACAATGCCCTGAAGGAGCCTGAGAAGTTTCGGACCAGCGCCACCTTGTGGTCAAAATATATAACAAAATTTACAAAAATGCTAATAACTTTTGACTGTATTAACCAATTGTAATGAAACTGGTCTCTGTAGATTCCTTGGGTTATGCTGAGAACATAGATATCAAATTTGCCATAGTCAGCTAAACTTCCTGTCCGCCATATTGTTTTTCTTTAAAAACCTACTTTTTCGAACTCCTCCTAGACCGTTGCTCCAATTTTCACCAAAAATGAACCGTGTCATCTTCAGACCATGCCGACAAAAAGTTATGGATTTCAAGTCCATATGTCAAACCGTTTTTGTATACCGGAGCAAAGAATTTGAGGCATGATTCAAAAATGACTCTTGAAGCTGTATCTCTTCAGTGCTTTGACATATTGACACCAAACTTTGGAAGTGTCATTGTCACCTCACTCTGACCATACCACAACAATTTGGACACAGCGCCACCTATTGGTCGAAAGTTATGAACCAGTAAATCCTCATTTTTGATAATTTTTCAGCTCTTATGCCTAAAATGATCTTAATAGGTCTTTAATTGTTCACTGTTGCAGTTGGTCTGATGCTCCCAGCCGTGTTGGCTGGTTTCTTGTGCCGTTTTTGTGCTTGGCCCCATAATTGCTGCTTGCAGCTATATTTATTAGGGGCCAAGCACCGAAGGTGCGGAGGCACCTATTGTTATTGTTGGCGTTCTTTTTTTTATTTATTTTTTTTATTCTTCTTCTTCTTCTTCTTCTTCTTCCGCTCTTGAAGTCTATGGCAACCCATAGAACCGCTTGCGGGAAAGTTGTGAAATTTGGCACACAGTTAGAAGACAGTCTGACCTTTGTCCACAGCAAATTTGGAGTCTCTATCTCAATCCCTCTAGCGCCACCAGCTGTCCAAAGTTGCACTTATGTTTATGTTAATAACTTTTGAACCATAAGGGCTAGAAACAAAATTCTTTTTTCCTCTGATTCCTTGGGTCAAGACGAATCGATCGCACCCTATGACGTCATTTTCCGTCATGAAAATTTTTCCGCCATTTTGAATTTTCTGAAAAACTTACTTTTTCGAACTCCTCCTAGGCCGTTACTCCGATTTTCATGAAAATTGAATCAGATCATCTTCAGACCATGCTGACAAAAAGTTATGGAATTCAAGTTGATTCCTCAAACCGTTTTCGAAAAACTCACGAACGAATTGTACGTAGTGCTTGCGAAAACAGAAGTAAGGCTGTATCTCCGCAACGCTTTATCGTATTCAGACCAAACTTGGTACATGTCATCACAAGCATGACCTGAGGTACCATGCAGTGTTTCGGCGCAGCGCCACCTACTGGTGCGGAGATATGAAAAATGGGTATTTTTGCTTATAACTTCTGATGGGTTTGTCCAAAAATCATAAATTTGGTCTCGTTGGATTCGGGGAATCATGCCGAGTCGAATGATATCCAATTTTCCCATATCGGCCATTTTGGCCGTCGGCCATTTTGAATTTTGTGCTAAAATGCTGTATTTTACGAACGCATTAACGTATCTTTACAAAACTTGGTATGGGTCATCAGCACAATGCCCTGAAGGAGCCTGAGAAGTTTCGGCACAGCGCCACCTTGTGGTCAAAAGTTATAACAAAATTTACAAAAATGCTAATAACTTTTGACTGTATTCACCAATTGTAATGAAACTGGTCTCAGTAGATTCCTTGGGTCATGCTGAGAACATAGATATCACATTTGCTATAGTCAGCTAAACTTCCTGTCCGCCATATTGTTTTTCTTCAAAAACCTACTTTTTCGAACTCCTCCTAGACCGTTGCTCCAATTTTCACCAAAATTGAACCGTGTCATCTTCAGACCATGCCGACAAAAAGTTATGGATTTCAAGTCGATAAGTCAAACCGTTTTCGTATACCGGAGCAAAGAATTTGAGATGTGATGCAAAAATTACCCTTGAAGCTGTATCTCTACAATGCTTTGACATATTTAGACCAAACTTGGTACATGTCATCACAAGCATGACCTGAGGCATTATACAGTGTTTCGGTGCAGCGCCACCTACTGGAGTGGAGATATGAAAAATTGTTATTTTGCTCATAACTTCTGATGAGTTTGACCAAAATTCATAAATTTGGTATGGGTCATCAGGACAATGCCCTGAAGGAGCCTGAGAAGTTTCGGACCAGCGCCACCTCGTGGTCAAAAGTTATAACAAAATTTACAAAAATGCTAATAACTTTTGTCTATATTAACCAATTGTAATGAAACTGGTCTCTGTAGATTCCTTGGGTTATGCTGAGAACATAGATATCAAATTTGCCATAGTCAGCTAAACGTCCTGTCCGCCATATTGTTTTTCTTTAAAAACCTACTTTTTCGAACTCCTCCTAGACCGTTGCTCCAATTTTCACCAAAATTGAACCGTGTCATCTTCAGACCATGCCGACAAAAAGTTATGGATTTCAAGTCCATATGTCAAACCGTTTTTGTATACCGGAGCAAAGAATTTGAGGCATGATTCAAAAATGACTCTTGAAGCTGTATCTCTTCAGTGCTTTGACATATTGACACCAAACTTTGGAAGTGTCATTGTCACCTCACTCTGACCATACCACAACAATTTGGACACAGCGCCACCTATTGGTCGAAAGTTATGAACCAGTAAATCCTCATTTTTGATAATTTTTCAGCTCTTATGCCTAAAATGATCTTAATAGGTCTTTAATTGTTCACTGTTGCAGTTGGTCTGATGCTCCCAGCCGTGTTGGCTGGTTTCTTGTGCCGTTTTTGTGCTTGGCCCCATAATTGCTGCTTGCAGCTATATTTATTAGGGGCCAAGCACCGAAGGTGCGGAGGCACCTATTGTTATTGTTGGCGTTCTTTGTTTTTGTTTTTTTATTCTTCTTCTTCTTCTTCTTCTTCCGCTCTTGAAGTCTATGGCAACCCATAGAACCGCTTGCGGGAAAGTTGTGAAATTTGGCACACAGTTAGAAGACAGTCTGACCTTTGTCCACAGCAAATTTGGAGTCTCTATCTCAATCCCTCTAGCGCCACCAGCTGTCCAAAGTTGCACTTATGTTTATGTTAATAACTTTTGAACCATAAGGGCTAGAAACAAAATTCTTTTTTCCTCTGATTCCTTGGGTCAAGACGAATCGATCGCACCCTATGACGTCATTTTCCGTCATGAAAATTTTTCCGCCATTTTGAATTTTCTGAAAAACTTACTTTTTCGAACTCCTCCTAGGCCGTTACTCCGATTTTCATGAAAATTGAATCAGATCATCTTCAGACCATGCTGACAAAAAGTTATGGAATTCAAGTTGATTCCTCAAACCGTTTTCGAAAAACTCACGAACGAATTGTACGTAGTGCTTGCGAAAACAGAAGTAAGGCTGTATCTCCGCAACGCTTTATCGTATTCAGACCAAACTTGGTACATGTCATCACAAGCATGACCTGAGGTACCATGCAGTGTTTCGGCGCAGCGCCACCTACTGGTGCGGAGATATGAAAAATGGGTATTTTTGCTTATAACTTCTGATGGGTTTGTCCAAAAATCATAAATTTGGTCTCGTTGGATTCGGGGAATCATGCCGAGTCGAATGATATCCAATTTTCCCATATCGGCCATTTTGGCCGTCGGCCATTTTGAATTTTGTGCTAAAATGCTGTATTTTACGAACGCATTAACGTATCTTTACAAAACTTGGTATGGGTCATCAGCACAATGCCCTGAAGGAGCCTGAGAAGTTTCGGCACAGCGCCACCTTGTGGTCAAAAGTTATAACAAAATTTACAAAAATGCTAATAACTTTTGACTGTATTCACCAATTGTAATGAAACTGGTCTCAGTAGATTCCTTGGGTCATGCTGAGAACATAGATATCACATTTGCTATAGTCAGCTAAACTTCCTGTCCGCCATATTGTTTTTCTTCAAAAACCTACTTTTTCGAACTCCTCCTAGACCGTTGCTCCAATTTTCACCAAAATTGAACCGTGTCATCTTCAGACCATGCCGACAAAAAGTTATGGATTTCAAGTCGATAAGTCAAACCGTTTTCGTATACCGGAGCAAAGAATTTGAGATGTGATGCAAAAATTACCCTTGAAGCTGTATCTCTACAATGCTTTGACATATTTAGACCAAACTTGGTACATGTCATCACAAGCATGACCTGAGGCATTATACAGTGTTTCGGTGCAGCGCCACCTACTGGAGTGGAGATATGAAAAATTGTTATTTTGCTCATAACTTCTGATGAGTTTGACCAAAATTCATAAATTTGGTATGGGTCATCAGGACAATGCCCTGAAGGAGCCTGAGAAGTTTCGGACCAGCGCCACCTCGTGGTCAAAAGTTATAACAAAATTTACAAAAATGCTAATAACTTTTGTCTATATTAACCAATTGTAATGAAACTGGTCTCTGTAGATTCATTGGGTTGTGCTGAGAACATAGATATCAAATTTGCCATAGTCAGCTAAACGTCCTGTCCGCCATATTGTTTTTCTTTAAAAACCTACTTTTTCGAACTCCTCCTAGACCGTTGCTCCAATTTTCACCAAAATTGAACCGTGTCATCTTCAGACCATGCCGACAAAAAGTTATGGATTTCAAGTCGATAAGTCAAACCGTTTTCGTATACCGGAGCAAAGAATTTGAGGCATGATTCAAAAATGACTCTTGAAGCTGTATCTCTTCAGTGCTTTGACATATTGACACCAAACTTTGGAAGTGTCATTGTCACCTCACTCTGACCATACCACAACAATTTGGACACAGCGCCACCTATTGGTCGAAAGTTATGAACCAGTAAATCCTCATTTTTGATAATTTTTCAGCTCTTATGCCTAAAATGATCTTAATAGGTCTTTAATTGTTCACTGTTGCAGTTGGTCTGATGCTCCCAGCCGTGTTGGCTGGTTTCTTGTGCCGTTTTTGTGCTTGGCCCCATAATTGCTGCTTGCAGCTATATTTATTAGGGGCCAAGCACCGAAGGTGCGGAGGCACCTATTGTTATTGTTGGCGTTCTTTTTTTTTATTTTTTATTTTCTTCTTCTTCTTCTTCTTCTTCTTCTTCTTCTTCTTCCGCTCTTGAAGTCTATGGCAACCCATAGAACCGCTTGCGGGAAAGTTGTGAAATTTGGCACACAGTTAGAAGACAGTCTGACCTTTGTCCACAGCAAATTTGGAGTCTCTATCTCAATCCCTCTAGCGCCACCAGCTGTCCAAAGTTGCACTTATGTTTATGTTAATAACTTTTGAACCATAAGGGCTAGAAACAAAATTCTTTTTTCCTCTGATTCCTTGGGTCAAGACGAATCGATCGCACCCTATGACGTCATTTTCCGTCATGAAAATTTTTCCGCCATTTTGAATTTTCTGAAAAACTTACTTTTTCGAACTCCTCCTAGGCCGTTACTCCGATTTTCATGAAAATTGAATCAGATCATCTTCAGACCATGCTGACAAAAAGTTATGGAATTCAAGTTGATTCCTCAAACCGTTTTCGAAAAACTCACGAACGAATTGTACGTAGTGCTTGCGAAAACAGAAGTAAGGCTGTATCTCCGCAACGCTTTATCGTATTCAGACCAAACTTGGTACATGTCATCACAAGCATGACCTGAGGTACCATGCAGTGTTTCGGCGCAGCGCCACCTACTGGTGCGGAGATATGAAAAATGGGTATTTTTGCTTATAACTTCTGATGGGTTTGTCCAAAAATCATAAATTTGGTCTCGTTGGATTCGGGGAATCATGCCGAGTCGAATGATATCCAATTTTCCCATATCGGCCATTTTGGCCGTCGGCCATTTTGAATTTTGTGCTAAAATGCTGTATTTTACGAACGCATTAACGTATCTTTACAAAACTTGGTATGGGTCATCAGCACAATGCCCTGAAGGAGCCTGAGAAGTTTCGGCACAGCGCCACCTTGTGGTCAAAAGTTATAACAAAATTTACAAAAATGCTAATAACTTTTGACTGTATTCACCAATTGTAATGAAACTGGTCTCAGTAGATTCCTTGGGTCATGCTGAGAACATAGATATCACATTTGCTATAGTCAGCTAAACTTCCTGTCCGCCATATTGTTTTTCTTCAAAAACCTACTTTTTCGAACTCCTCCTAGACCGTTGCTCCAATTTTCACCAAAATTGAACCGTGTCATCTTCAGACCATGCCGACAAAAAGTTATGGATTTCAAGTCGATAAGTCAAACCGTTTTCGTATACCGGAGCAAAGAATTTGAGATGTGATGCAAAAATTACCCTTGAAGCTGTATCTCTACAATGCTTTGACATATTTAGACCAAACTTGGTACATGTCATCACAAGCATGACCTGAGGCATTATACAGTGTTTCGGTGCAGCGCCACCTACTGGAGTGGAGATATGAAAAATTGTTATTTTGCTCATAACTTCTGATGAGTTTGACCAAAATTCATAAATTTGGTATGGGTCATCAGGACAATGCCCTGAAGGAGCCTGAGAAGTTTCGGACCAGCGCCACCTCGTGGTCAAAAGTTATAACAAAATTTACAAAAATGCTAATAACTTTTGTCTATATTAACCAATTGTAATGAAACTGGTCTCTGTAGATTCATTGGGTTGTGCTGAGAACATAGATATCAAATTTGCCATAGTCAGCTAAACGTCCTGTCCGCCATATTGTTTTTCTTTAAAAACCTACTTTTTCGAACTCCTCCTAGACCGTTGCTCCAATTTTCACCAAAATTGAACCGTGTCATCTTCAGACCATGCCGACAAAAAGTTATGGATTTCAAGTCGATAAGTCAAAACGTTTTCGTATACCGGAGCAAAGAATTTGAGGCATGATTCAAAAATGACTCTTGAAGCTGTATCTCTTCAGTGCTTTGACATATTGACACCAAACTTTGGAAGTGTCATTGTCACCTCACTCTGACCATACCACAACAATTTGGACACAGCGCCACCTATTGGTCGAAAGTTATGAACCAGTAAATCCTCATTTTTGATAATTTTTCAGCTCTTATGCCTAAAATGATCTTAATAGGTCTTTAATTGTTCACTGTTGCAGTTGGTCTGATGCTCCCAGCCGTGTTGGCTGGTTTCTTGTGCCGTTTTTGTGCTTGGCCCCATAATTGCTGCTTGCAGCTATATTTATTAGGGGCCAAGCACCGAAGGTGCGGAGGCACCTATTGTTATTGTTGGCGTTCTTTGTTTTTTTTTTTTTTTTTTTTATTCTTCTTCTTCTTCTTCTTCTTCTTCCGCTCTTGAAGTCTATGGCAACCCATAGAACCGCTTGCGGGAAAGTTGTGAAATTTGGCACACAGTTAGAAGACAGTCTGACCTTTGTCCACAGCAAATTTGGAGTCTCTATCTCAATCCCTCTAGCGCCACCAGCTGTCCAAAGTTGCACTTATGTTTATGTTAATAACTTTTGAACCATAAGGGCTAGAAACAAAATTCTTTTTTCCTCTGATTCCTTGGGTCAAGACGAATCGATCGCACCCTATGACGTCATTTTCCGTCATGAAAATTTTTCCGCCATTTTGAATTTTCTGAAAAACTTACTTTTCGAACTCCTCCTAGGCCGTTACTCCGATTTTCATGAAAATTGAATCAGATCATCTTCAGACCATGCTGACAAAAAGTTATGGAATTCAAGTTGATTCCTCAAACCGTTTTCGAAAAACTCACGAACGAATTGTACGTAGTGCTTGCGAAAACAGAAGTAAGGCTGTATCTCCGCAACGCTTTATCGTATTCAGACCAAACTTGGTACATGTCATCACAAGCATGACCTGAGGTACCATGCAGTGTTTCGGCGCAGCGCCACCTACTGGTGCGGAGATATGAAAAATGGGTATTTTTGCTTATAACTTCTGATGGGTTTGTCCAAAAATCATAAATTTGGTCTCGTTGGATTCGGGGAATCATGCCGAGTCGAATGATATCCAATTTTCCCATATCGGCCATTTTGGCCGTCGGCCATTTTGAATTTTGTGCTAAAATGCTGTATTTTACGAACGCATTAACGTATCTTTACAAAACTTGGTATGGGTCATCAGCACAATGCCCTGAAGGAGCCTGAGAAGTTTCGGCACAGCGCCACCTTGTGGTCAAAAGTTATAACAAAATTTACAAAAATGCTAATAACTTTTGACTGTATTCACCAATTGTAATGAAACTGGTCTCAGTAGATTCCTTGGGTCATGCTGAGAACATAGATATCACATTTGCTATAGTCAGCTAAACTTCCTGTCCGCCATATTGTTTTTCTTCAAAAACCTACTTTTTCGAACTCCTCCTAGACCGTTGCTCCAATTTTCACCAAAATTGAACCGTGTCATCTTCAGACCATGCCGACAAAAAGTTATGGATTTCAAGTCGATAAGTCAAACCGTTTTCGTATACCGGAGCAAAGAATTTGAGATGTGATGCAAAAATTACCCTTGAAGCTGTATCTCTACAATGCTTTGACATATTTAGACCAAACTTGGTACATGTCATCACAAGCATGACCTGAGGCATTATACAGTGTTTCGGTGCAGCGCCACCTACTGGAGTGGAGATATGAAAAATTGTTATTTTGCTCATAACTTCTGATGAGTTTGACCAAAATTCATAAATTTGGTATGGGTCATCAGGACAATGCCCTGAAGGAGCCTGAGAAGTTTCGGACCAGCGCCACCTCGTGGTCAAAAGTTATAACAAAATTTACAAAAATGCTAATAACTTTTGTCTATATTAACCAATTGTAATGAAACTGGTCTCTGTAGATTCATTGGGTTGTGCTGAGAACATAGATATCAAATTTGCCATAGTCAGCTAAACGTCCTGTCCGCCATATTGTTTTTCTTTAAAAACCTACTTTTTCGAACTCCTCCTAGACCGTTGCTCCAATTTTCACCAAAATTGAACCGTGTCATCTTCAGACCATGCCGACAAAAAGTTATGGATTTCAAGTCGATAAGTCAAAACGTTTTCGTATACCGGAGCAAAGAATTTGAGGCATGATTCAAAAATGACTCTTGAAGCTGTATCTCTTCAGTGCTTTGACATATTGACACCAAACTTTGGAAGTGTCATTGTCACCTCACTCTGACCATACCACAACAATTTGGACACAGCGCCACCTATTGGTCGAAAGTTATGAACCAGTAAATCCTCATTTTTGATAATTTTTCAGCTCTTATGCCTAAAATGATCTTAATAGGTCTTTAATTGTTCACTGTTGCAGTTGGTCTGATGCTCCCAGCCGTGTTGGCTGGTTTCTTGTGCCGTTTTTGTGCTTGGCCCCATAATTGCTGCTTGCAGCTATATTTATTAGGGGCCAAGCACCGAAGGTGCGGAGGCACCTATTGTTATTGTTGGCGTTCTTTGTTTTTTTTTTTTTTTTTTTTTATTCTTCTTCTTCTTCTTCTTCTTCCGCTCTTGAAGTCTATGGCAACCCATAGAACCGCTTGCGGGAAAGTTGTGAAATTTGGCACACAGTTAGAAGACAGTCTGACCTTTGTCCACAGCAAATTTGGAGTCTCTATCTCAATCCCTCTAGCGCCACCAGCTGTCCAAAGTTGCACTTATGTTTATGTTAATAACTTTTGAACCATAAGGGCTAGAAACAAAATTCTTTTTTCCTCTGATTCCTTGGGTCAAGACGAATCGATCGCACCCTATGACGTCATTTTCCGTCATGAAAATTTTTCCGCCATTTTGAATTTTCTGAAAAACTTACTTTTTCGAACTCCTCCTAGGCCGTTACTCCGATTTTCATGAAAATTGAATCAGATCATCTTCAGACCATGCTGACAAAAAGTTATGGAATTCAAGTTGATTCCTCAAACCGTTTTCGAAAAACTCACGAACGAATTGTACGTAGTGCTTGCGAAAACAGAAGTAAGGCTGTATCTCCGCAACGCTTTATCGTATTCAGACCAAACTTGGTACATGTCATCACAAGCATGACCTGAGGTACCATGCAGTGTTTCGGCGCAGCGCCACCTACTGGTGCGGAGATATGAAAAATGGGTATTTTTGCTTATAACTTCTGATGGGTTTGTCCAAAAATCATAAATTTGGTCTCGTTGGATTCGGGGAATCATGCCGAGTCGAATGATATCCAATTTTCCCATATCGGCCATTTTGGCCGTCGGCCATTTTGAATTTTGTGCTAAAATGCTGTATTTTACGAACGCATTAACGTATCTTTACAAAACTTGGTATGGGTCATCAGCACAATGCCCTGAAGGAGCCTGAGAAGTTTCGGCACAGCGCCACCTTGTGGTCAAAAGTTATAACAAAATTTACAAAAATGCTAATAACTTTTGACTGTATTCACCAATTGTAATGAAACTGGTCTCAGTAGATTCCTTGGGTCATGCTGAGAACATAGATATCACATTTGCTATAGTCAGCTAAACTTCCTGTCCGCCATATTGTTTTTCTTCAAAAACCTACTTTTTCGAACTCCTCCTAGACCGTTGCTCCAATTTTCACCAAAATTGAACCGTGTCATCTTCAGACCATGCCGACAAAAAGTTATGGATTTCAAGTCGATAAGTCAAACCGTTTTCGTATACCGGAGCAAAGAATTTGAGATGTGATGCAAAAATTACCCTTGAAGCTGTATCTCTACAATGCTTTGACATATTTAGACCAAACTTGGTACATGTCATCACAAGCATGACCTGAGGCATTATACAGTGTTTCGGTGCAGCGCCACCTACTGGAGTGGAGATATGAAAAATTGTTATTTTGCTCATAACTTCTGATGAGTTTGACCAAAATTCATAAATTTGGTATGGGTCATCAGGACAATGCCCTGAAGGAGCCTGAGAAGTTTCGGACCAGCGCCACCTCGTGGTCAAAAGTTATAACAAAATTTACAAAAATGCTAATAACTTTTGTCTATATTAACCAATTGTAATGAAACTGGTCTCTGTAGATTCATTGGGTTGTGCTGAGAACATAGATATCAAATTTGCCATAGTCAGCTAAACGTCCTGTCCGCCATATTGTTTTTCTTTAAAAACCTACTTTTTCGAACTCCTCCTAGACCGTTGCTCCAATTTTCACCAAAATTGAACCGTGTCATCTTCAGACCATGCCGACAAAAAGTTATGGATTTCAAGTCGATAAGTCAAAACGTTTTCGTATACCGGAGCAAAGAATTTGAGGCATGATTCAAAAATGACTCTTGAAGCTGTATCTCTTCAGTGCTTTGACATATTGACACCAAACTTTGGAAGTGTCATTGTCACCTCACTCTGACCATACCACAACAATTTGGACACAGCGCCACCTATTGGTCGAAAGTTATGAACCAGTAAATCCTCATTTTTGATAATTTTTCAGCTCTTATGCCTAAAATGATCTTAATAGGTCTTTAATTGTTCACTGTTGCAGTTGGTCTGATGCTCCCAGCCGTGTTGGCTGGTTTCTTGTGCCGTTTTTGTGCTTGGCCCCATAATTGCTGCTTGCAGCTATATTTATTAGGGGCCAAGCACCGAAGGTGCGGAGGCACCTATTGTTATTGTTGGCGTTCTTTGTTTTTTTTTTTTTTTTTTTTTATTCTTCTTCTTCTTCTTCTTCCGCTCTTGAAGTCTATGGCAACCCATAGAACCGCTTGCGGGAAAGTTGTGAAATTTGGCACACAGTTAGAAGACAGTCTGACCTTTGTCCACAGCAAATTTGGAGTCTCTATCTCAATCCCTCTAGCGCCACCAGCTGTCCAAAGTTGCACTTATGTTTATGTTAATAACTTTTGAACCATAAGGGCTAGAAACAAAATTCTTTTTTCCTCTGATTCCTTGGGTCAAGACGAATCGATCGCACCCTATGACGTCATTTTCCGTCATGAAAATTTTTCCGCCATTTTGAATTTTCTGAAAAACTTACTTTTTCGAACTCCTCCTAGGCCGTTACTCCGATTTTCATGAAAATTGAATCAGATCATCTTCAGACCATGCTGACAAAAAGTTATGGAATTCAAGTTGATTCCTCAAACCGTTTTCGAAAAACTCACGAACGAATTGTACGTAGTGCTTGCGAAAACAGAAGTAAGGCTGTATCTCCGCAACGCTTTATCGTATTCAGACCAAACTTGGTACATGTCATCACAAGCATGACCTGAGGTACCATGCAGTGTTTCGGCGCAGCGCCACCTACTGGTGCGGAGATATGAAAAATGGGTATTTTTGCTTATAACTTCTGATGGGTTTGTCCAAAAATCATAAATTTGGTCTCGTTGGATTCGGGGAATCATGCCGAGTCGAATGATATCCAATTTTCCCATATCGGCCATTTTGGCCGTCGGCCATTTTGAATTTTGTGCTAAAATGCTGTATTTTACGAACGCATTAACGTATCTTTACAAAACTTGGTATGGGTCATCAGCACAATGCCCTGAAGGAGCCTGAGAAGTTTCGGCACAGCGCCACCTTGTGGTCAAAAGTTATAACAAAATTTACAAAAATGCTAATAACTTTTGACTGTATTCACCAATTGTAATGAAACTGGTCTCAGTAGATTCCTTGGGTCATGCTGAGAACATAGATATCACATTTGCTATAGTCAGCTAAACTTCCTGTCCGCCATATTGTTTTTCTTCAAAAACCTACTTTTTCGAACTCCTCCTAGACCGTTGCTCCAATTTTCACCAAAATTGAACCGTGTCATCTTCAGACCATGCCGACAAAAAGTTATGGATTTCAAGTCGATAAGTCAAACCGTTTTCGTATACCGGAGCAAAGAATTTGAGATGTGATGCAAAAATTACCCTTGAAGCTGTATCTCTACAATGCTTTGACATATTTAGACCAAACTTGGTACATGTCATCACAAGCATGACCTGAGGCATTATACAGTGTTTCGGTGCAGCGCCACCTACTGGAGTGGAGATATGAAAAATTGTTATTTTGCTCATAACTTCTGATGAGTTTGACCAAAATTCATAAATTTGGTATGGGTCATCAGGACAATGCCCTGAAGGAGCCTGAGAAGTTTCGGACCAGCGCCACCTCGTGGTCAAAAGTTATAACAAAATTTACAAAAATGCTAATAACTTTTGTCTATATTAACCAATTGTAATGAAACTGGTCTCTGTAGATTCATTGGGTTGTGCTGAGAACATAGATATCAAATTTGCCATAGTCAGCTAAACGTCCTGTCCGCCATATTGTTTTTCTTTAAAAACCTACTTTTTCGAACTCCTCCTAGACCGTTGCTCCAATTTTCACCAAAATTGAACCGTGTCATCTTCAGACCATGCCGACAAAAAGTTATGGATTTCAAGTCGATAAGTCAAAACGTTTTCGTATACCGGAGCAAAGAATTTGAGGCATGATTCAAAAATGACTCTTGAAGCTGTATCTCTTCAGTGCTTTGACATATTGACACCAAACTTTGGAAGTGTCATTGTCACCTCACTCTGACCATACCACAACAATTTGGACACAGCGCCACCTATTGGTCGAAAGTTATGAACCAGTAAATCCTCATTTTTGATAATTTTTCAGCTCTTATGCCTAAAATGATCTTAATAGGTCTTTAATTGTTCACTGTTGCAGTTGGTCTGATGCTCCCAGCCGTGTTGGCTGGTTTCTTGTGCCGTTTTTGTGCTTGGCCCCATAATTGCTGCTTGCAGCTATATTTATTAGGGGCCAAGCACCGAAGGTGCGGAGGCACCTATTGTTATTGTTGGCGTTCTTTGTTTTTTTTTTTTTTTTATTCTTCTTCTTCTTCTTCTTCTTCTTCCGCTCTTGAAGTCTATGGCAACCCATAGAACCGCTTGCGGGAAAGTTGTGAAATTTGGCACACAGTTAGAAGACAGTCTGACCTTTGTCCACAGCAAATTTGGAGTCTCTATCTCAATCCCTCTAGCGCCACCAGCTGTCCAAAGTTGCACTTATGTTTATGTTAATAACTTTTGAACCATAAGGGCTAGAAACAAAATTCTTTTTTCCTCTGATTCCTTGGGTCAAGACGAATCGATCGCACCCTATGACGTCATTTTCCGTCATGAAAATTTTTCCGCCATTTTGAATTTTCTGAAAAACTTACTTTTTCGAACTCCTCCTAGGCCGTTACTCCGATTTTCATGAAAATTGAATCAGATCATCTTCAGACCATGCTGACAAAAAGTTATGGAATTCAAGTTGATTCCTCAAACCGTTTTCGAAAAACTCACGAACGAATTGTACGTAGTGCTTGCGAAAACAGAAGTAAGGCTGTATCTCCGCAACGCTTTATCGTATTCAGACCAAACTTGGTACATGTCATCACAAGCATGACCTGAGGTACCATGCAGTGTTTCGGCGCAGCGCCACCTACTGGTGCGGAGATATGAAAAATGGGTATTTTTGCTTATAACTTCTGATGGGTTTGTCCAAAAATCATAAATTTGGTCTCGTTGGATTCGGGGAATCATGCCGAGTCGAATGATATCCAATTTTCCCATATCGGCCATTTTGGCCGTCGGCCATTTTGAATTTTGTGCTAAAATGCTGTATTTTACGAACGCATTAACGTATCTTTACAAAACTTGGTATGGGTCATCAGCACAATGCCCTGAAGGAGCCTGAGAAGTTTCGGCACAGCGCCACCTTGTGGTCAAAAGTTATAACAAAATTTACAAAAATGCTAATAACTTTTGACTGTATTCACCAATTGTAATGAAACTGGTCTCAGTAGATTCCTTGGGTCATGCTGAGAACATAGATATCACATTTGCTATAGTCAGCTAAACTTCCTGTCCGCCATATTGTTTTTCTTCAAAAACCTACTTTTTCGAACTCCTCCTAGACCGTTGCTCCAATTTTCACCAAAATTGAACCGTGTCATCTTCAGACCATGCCGACAAAAAGTTATGGATTTCAAGTTGATAAGTCAAACCGTTTTCGTATACCGGAGCAAAGAATTTGAGATGTGATGCAAAAATTACCCTTGAAGCTGTATCTCTACAATGCTTTGACATATTTAGACCAAACTTGGTACATGTCATCACAAGCATGACCTGAGGCATTATACAGTGTTTCGGTGCAGCGCCACCTACTGGAGTGGAGATATGAAAAATTGTTATTTTGCTCATAACTTCTGATGAGTTTGACCAAAATTCATAAATTTGGTATGGGTCATCAGGACAATGCCCTGAAGGAGCCTGAGAAGTTTCGGCACAGCGCCACCTTGTGGTCAAAAGTTATAACAAAATTTACAAAAATGCTAATAACTTTTGACTGTATTCACCAATTGTAATGAAACTGGTCTCAGTAGATTCCTTGGGTCATGCTGAGAACATAGATATCACATTTGCTATAGTCAGCTAAACTTCCTGTCCGCCATATTGTTTTTCTTCAAAAACCTACTTTTTCGAACTCCTCCTAGACCGTTGCTCCAATTTTCACCAAAATTGAACCGTGTCATCTTCAGACCATGCCGACAAAAAGTTATGGATTTCAAGTCGATAAGTCAAAACGTTTTCGTATACCGGAGCAAAGAATTTGAGGCATGATTCAAAAATGACTCTTGAAGCTGTATCTCTTCAGTGCTTTGACATATTGACACCAAACTTTGGAAGTGTCATTGTCACCTCACTCTGACCATACCACAACAATTTGGACACAGCGCCACCTATTGGTCGAAAGTTATGAACCAGTAAATCCTCATTTTTGATAATTTTTCAGCTCTTATGCCTAAAATGATCTTAATAGGTCTTTAATTGTTCACTGTTGCAGTTGGTCTGATGCTCCCAGCCGTGTTGGCTGGTTTCTTGTGCCGTTTTTGTGCTTGGCCCCATAATTGCTGCTTGCAGCTATATTTATTAGGGGCCAAGCACCGAAGGTGCGGAGGCACCTATTGTTATTGTTGGCGTTCTTTGTTTTTGTTTTTTTTTTTTTCTTCTTCTTCTTCTTCTTCTTCCGCTCTTGAAGTCTATGGCAACCCATAGAACCGCTTGCGGGAAAGTTGTGAAATTTGGCACACAGTTAGAAGACAGTCTGACCTTTGTCCACAGCAAATTTGGAGTCTCTATCTCAATCCCTCTAGCGCCACCAGCTGTCCAAAGTTGCACTTATGTTTATGTTAATAACTTTTGAACCATAAGGGCTAGAAACAAAATTCTTTTTTCCTCTGATTCCTTGGGTCAAGACGAATCGATCGCACCCTATGACGTCATTTTCCGTCATGAAAATTTTTCCGCCATTTTGAATTTTCTGAAAAACTTACTTTTTCGAACTCCTCCTAGGCCGTTACTCCGATTTTCATGAAAATTGAATCAGATCATCTTCAGACCATGCTGACAAAAAGTTATGGAATTCAAGTTGATTCCTCAAACCGTTTTCGAAAAACTCACGAACGAATTGTACGTAGTGCTTGCGAAAACAGAAGTAAGGCTGTATCTCCGCAACGCTTTATCGTATTCAGACCAAACTTGGTACATGTCATCACAAGCATGACCTGAGGTACCATGCAGTGTTTCGGCGCAGCGCCACCTACTGGTGCGGAGATATGAAAAATGGGTATTTTTGCTTATAACTTCTGATGGGTTTGTCCAAAAATCATAAATTTGGTCTCGTTGGATTCGGGGAATCATGCCGAGTCGAATGATATCCAATTTTCCCATATCGGCCATTTTGGCCGTCGGCCATTTTAAATTTTGTGCTAAAATGCTGTATTTTACGAACGCATTAACGTATCTTTACAAAACTTGGTATGGGTCATCAGCACAATGCCCTGAAGGAGCCTGAGAAGTTTCGGCACAGCGCCACCTTGTGGTCAAAAGTTATAACAAAATTTACAAAAATGCTAATAACTTTTGACTGTATTCACCAATTGTAATGAAACTGGTCTCAGTAGATTCCTTGGGTCATGCTGAGAACATAGATATCACATTTGCTATAGTCAGCTAAACTTCCTGTCCGCCATATTGTTTTTCTTCAAAAACCTACTTTTTCGAACTCCTCCTAGACCGTTGCTCCAATTTTCACCAAAATTGAACCGTGTCATCTTCAGACCATGCCGACAAAAAGTTATGGATTTCAAGTCGATAAGTCAAACCGTTTTCGTATACCGGAGCAAAGAATTTGAGATGTGATGCAAAAATTACCCTTGAAGCTGTATCTCTACAATGCTTTGACATATTTAGACCAAACTTGGTACATGTCATCACAAGCATGACCTGAGGCATTATACAGTGTTTCGGTGCAGCGCCACCTACTGGAGTGGAGATATGAAAAATTGTTATTTTGCTCATAACTTCTGATGAGTTTGACCAAAATTCATAAATTTGGTATGGGTCATCAGGACAATGCCCTGAAGGAGCCTGAGAAGTTTCGGACCAGCGCCACCTCGTGGTCAAAAGTTATAACAAAATTTACAAAAATGCTAATAACTTTTGACTGTATTCACCAATTGTAATGAAACTGGTCTCAGTAGATTCCTTGGGTCATGCTAAGAACATAGATATTAAATTTGCCATAGTTAGCTGAACTTCCTGTCCGCTGTATTGTTTTTCTTTAAAAACCTACTTTTTCGAACTCCTCCTAGACCGTTGCTCTGATTTTCACCAAAATCGAATCGTATCATCTTCAGACCATGCCGACAAAATGTTATGGATTTCAAGTCGATATGTCAAACCGTTTTCGTATACCAGAGCAACGAATTTGAGGCATGATGCAAAAATGACTCTTGAAGCTGTATCTCTGCAATGCTTTATCATATTCAGACCAAACTTGGTATGTGTCATCACAAGCATGACCTGAGGCATCATACAATGTTTCAGCACAGCGCCACCTACTGGAGTGGAGATATGAAAAATGGCTGTTTTTGCTTATAACTTCTGATGGGTTTGACCAAAATTCATAAATTTGGTATGGGTCATCAGGACAATGCACTGAAGGAGCCTGAGAAGTTTCGGACCAGCGCCACCTTGTGGTCAAAAGATATAATAAAATTGACAAAAATGCTAATAACTTTTTTTCTAATTGCTCACTACTGCTGTTGGTCTGATGCTCCCAGCCATGTTGGCTTGCTTCTTGTGCCATTTTTGTGCTTGGCCCCGTAATTGCTGCTTGCAGCTATATTTATTCTTCTTCTTCTTCTTCTTCTTCCGCTCTTGAAGTCTATGGCAACCCATAGAACCGCTTGCGGGAAAGTTATGAAATTTGGCACACAGTTAGAGGACAGTCTGATCTATGACCATAGCCAATTTGGAGTCTCTATCTCAATCCCTCTAGCGCCACCAGCTGTCCAAAGTTGCACTTATGTTTATGTTAATAACTTTTGAACCGTAAGGGCTAGAAACAAAACTTTTTTCCTCTGATTCCTTGGGTCAAGAGGAATCGATCGCACCCTATGACGTCATTTTCCGTCATGAAAATTACAATGGGAGGCCATGTATCTATTAGTGTCATGAGATGTGGATGGCCTCTTGAAGTTTCACCCCCATCTCCTGCGTGTGAAGTTGTATCTCATGGCTCAATACAGGTGGGACCAGAACCTTGTGGAATCTGGCCCATAACATGGCAGCTGTTAATCCTGAAAAGGAAACAGACACACAGGAAAACAGATTATCTTGAACCTTCAAACAAATTATGTTAAGATAGATGGTGCTATCTTATTTTTTCTTGAATGGTTTTACCCAGGCAGTTGTTGCAAATGGCTTTAATCTGTTAAGATTGTATGCCATTAGAAGAAAATTTGTTTTAGTTTACAGAGACATAGATCATTATTATGATTATGTTTCTGCAAAGAAAAGGCCAGATAAACTGAATGTTAGTGGTCAGATCTGACTGCTGGTGTTTAAGCGTGTCAGAGAATCTTACACTTTGAGTTGCTATTGCAGCTGTGCTTACACAGTCTGTTGTGTTGTGAGCATAATGACACCCGGGTCTCCTGGGGGAATCTCACATTAGTCAGATCTGTGATTAGGACACTAAATCACCTTTTGTGTTGCTGTGCTGTTTGTTTAGCAATTGGTATTTATGGTGTCATTCAAATACTTGACCATTTGGACCTCTGTCGTCTGTAAAAACAGAAGAGTTTCTGCCTGATATTAACATTTCACACCACTTTAATTACATGTCCAGTAAAATAACTTCCCTGATCAGATCCAATATGATCTAATGCTTCCAGAGAGGAGTTTGCTAACACTTTGTCCACTTTGTTTGTGGTTTTGTTGCAAAGGAAAATAAAAAAAAAAACTTATACTTCCTCTTGTCACTGGGTTACAGATCAATAGAATTGAATTTTTTAATTCACGTTTTGATCTTGAATGGATTTAGCCTATTCAAGATATGACAATCGGGTTGATTGTTTTAGTTAATAAATACTGGCCATTGTAATTTTTCTCATTAAAGATTCTTGCATAGATAGAAGATAAAGAAGTTCTTTCCCATTAATTTTATTTATTCCTTCCATTTTCTTAATTTATTTAATGCAATTGTGAAGCACATTGTAGCCTTATGGCGATTCTATGCTCCTGTGCATAGTTTAACTGCAGCTATATGGAAGATAGCTGAGTGTTCCATTTAGGAGACAAACAAATTTAACACTGACACACATGTTGTACTATTTCAGTACTAGTTATTCCAACTTACACAAGACACATGGTCTAGAATGCATAGCATCTACAACCTCAAACCTAAGTGTGTCACGCATCACTTACAGTAGGGCAGTCATGTGTTTTAAAGAATAAACTCATCTAGTCTAGGTGCACATGTGGTAGCACAAACAACTAGAATGTGTGTTCTGTGAGAACAATGTGTCTAACACAATTACAAATTTGAATCCTTCCATTGATTCCTCATAGTTCTTTCAGCACTAATAGTGCTCCCAACTTCTGTCTACATTCTGGTTCCATCTTACTACATTCTAATTCCTTCTGCTCCTCTCCAAAATCCTTTCTTCTTCCACACCATTGCTTGAATCATCATGAGATTAAAGGCCATCCCTGGCCATCATAATATAATATATCATGATGTGATCATAATATAAATTATATTATATTAAAACAGTATACATTAAAAATAATTTTATTTGCTGGTATCAAAGGGTCTTGGCTGAGTGACTTGTTATCACCTCACTGATCTTTTAGAAGGCATTTGGCCCTGCAGCTACAGCTGTGATGGCATTGCATTGTGTTCACAGCAACAGGCTAAACTGGAAACAGTTACAGACTTTGATGCTGCGAATATTGGGTCAAATCATTTGCTCAGTTAAGATTTTTGTGACTACAATATAGAATTGGACACAATTTTCTTATTTTTGGGCTAAGATGTTATCAATTACATTCTCCTGAGAATCTATTTGGATATGAAAAGAAAGGTTGGACAAACACAGGTTTGATTGGGAGCACAAAGATTAATTGTTGGTCTGTTTGTTTTTTCAGTTTCTTTTTGAGACACTGAACAACATACAAGAGTGCAGTAATTTTAAGGTCTGATAAGACCAAGGTAAAATATATGTTTTATAAGACTGAGCCTTAACCAGTGCTGTTTACACCA
This sequence comes from Chanodichthys erythropterus, assembly GCF_024489055.1. Lineage (NCBI taxonomy): Eukaryota > Metazoa > Chordata > Actinopteri > Cypriniformes > Xenocyprididae > Chanodichthys > Chanodichthys erythropterus. The sequence continues at coordinate 9,098,208 of NC_090223.1, forward strand.
TTTGTGACATCAGTCGTAAACTTTCTTAGCACCTCTCGAAATTTCTTTTATGAAACAAAGACAAGCTGGGCATGTCCTCTGAATGGGTGAAACCCTCAGGCTTGGTTACAAATATCTCAGTGACATCATAATTATCATTATACACATCAGTTTTAACATTTAGTGTATTTTCCCAGTTGCAGTCTCTAGGACTTCTGCATGGCAGCAGTTCTCCAGGACTGAGACAGAATTATGCCCAAATCTTTTATTTTGAAAACTTTTTAGTTTTACACCATTGTTTTGTCCAGCTTTACATTCCACACACAAAGGATTCCAGTGAGAGATTTTTCTCCCTTGTTATCTTTTGGCTTATCCAATCACAAGATTTTTTCACAACGTGACCATTTGCTTATTTTCAGTGTTGCAACGTTGTTGCAGCAAGACAAATAAACATGTAGCTGGGCATTCTTTACCTCAGATTTTAGGTTTCAATTTACAGTCCTCTGTTGAATACCAGAATAAAATGTGGATGATGTTATTCCAATTTAAGGTTAATCTCTTGTTGCGTGGGCAAACAAGGAGATCTTTAAAGTTTAAAGCAAGGGATATCATTTCTCCTCTACGCTGCTGCTATCATGATAACATGTGGTTGTCTAATTCTCCAGCCCCACCGGATTTCGGTCTCCGGTCTTAAATATGGGTATGCCGACCCATTCTACAAATGTGTAGGATGCAGCTATCTTTCCCTCGTATGAACAATCCTGAACACAGATTTGAGGTAATACCTTCGCTTTGATCTACAAGAAATAATGGATTACAGTTTTTTCCAATTGCTAACACACTAAAATGACATGCACAGCACAATTATTTAAACTGACACACAGAGGGCAAAACTTCTTCTCAAGTCTCCAAAAGTCTAAACACCTTTTCTGTTTTACACACATTTTGCATTTCAAAATAGCACTTTTTAAATTCACTAAATACAGTTCTCTGCATAAGACACAACAATCTGACATAAAGTCACATGTTTGCCATTTC